>NC_064807.1:10434063-10443907 GCF_023721935.1 Panthera uncia | reverse complement strand
GGGGGGGGGGGGCTCGGCCGGTCGGGGCAGTGGGGAAGTCCGGGCCGGGGACGGGAGGGTGCGGACGCACCGCGCTGGGGTACCCTCGGGTCCTGTGCGAGCCCGGGACGGGGTGCTGGACCCTCCCCGCGGCGTCAGCGGGTGAAGTTCGCGGTTCCGCTCCGCAGGGGGAGTGGCGGTGGACCCCTTTCTCTATGTATCCCAGAGCGGCAGGTGGTCTCGGCCGCGCTCAGCCGACTCCGAGATGGCTCCGGCCGGGGTCGGAGGGGTCGGGAGGTGGGGGAAGGGCGGGAGAGCCCGGGGCCTCCGGGGCCGGACCCTGGCCAGCGCGGCGCGGGCTCCTGGGCGATCCGGGGCGTCAGGTCAGGGAGGGTGCGAGCGGAGTTGGTCCCCGACGCCCCCTCTCCCCGGCCGCTTGAGCAAACCCGCGCATCCTGCGCTCTGGGCAGCCACCACCCCTTGCCCACTCTCCCCCGCACCCCCCATCTGGGTTCCCGGGGAACTTTGGGAGACAGCTCCTGGTGGTGGGTCCTGCGGGTTAGTGGGAGCCGCGCTGCCCCGGGTTGATGGGTGACGGCTTGGGCCGAGTTAGCGTTAAAATCAATCTGTGGCGTCCCCCAGCGCTCGCTGCCTGCACCTCCTCTCTACGAGGTTCGTCTCGTTGGATTAATTAATGAAATCTATCTGCAGGAGAACCCAACGAACAAGGAGGGGTAATCCTCCAAACGTGTAATTGTGCAGTTTCTTGTCCCGCCTCCATTCCGCCCCCCACCCCCCACCCCTCCTCGCACCTCTGAGTTGGATGGAAATCAGGACCTGTTTCGTCTTTTTTTAAGTCACGGGTTTAGTCAGTTTGATTCTTAGGTGGTGCTTAGCTGTTCACCTGCTAATTGCTCCTTTCATCCAACCTTCTCTAGTAAAAAGTGGGGCACTCCCACGTTTTAGTTATTTAAAAAAAAAAAATCGAGATCTAATAGGCCATAAATACGCTCTTTTAAAAAAAATGTACAGTTCCGTGGTTTTTAGTATATTCGCCAAGTTCTACCGTTATCACTAATTCCAGAACAGTTTTTGTCACCCCTCCAAAGAAACCCCATCCCCATGAGCACTTTTCATTTCACCTTCCCTCAGCCTCCCTCTCCCCTGTTAAGGTGAGGTTTTCCCAAGGTAGAGATTGAATTAGAAACTTGGGTTCTTTTTTAATAGATTTGGGGCTGTTAATAGTAGGGGCTGTCTCGTGGTGGGATTAATGTCTAAAGATGCAGGAGAGCCTCAGGCCATTGGCGGAATGGTGGCCTGCTTTGAAGACACACTGGAGGGATGCGTTTTTCCCCCTGGGGGCACAAGGATGCTTTAGCGCACTTTGTGAAACTCCAGTTGAGGCTCCACCTCTGCAAAAGTGAGTTCTGTCTAGGTGTGTGTTTTGGGGGGAAAGGTGATAGAACAAAAGAGGAGTGCAGTTTTAAAAATATTTTTCTTTTAAATCATCTAAATTGGCCCCAGGGAAAGAAACCACAGGCAAATGGCCCTTGGAATCGATACAGTCAAGACTTGGGTTCATTTTGTGATGTCAGCATTTACTCACAAATAGTTTCATGAGCTGATGTGCTCTTCTGTTTACCATCTAGTTCAGAGGAGGAGCGGAGGGGGTGTAGTGGGAGAAAAATCAAGGCAATGGGGAGGGGGCAGGAGCAGAGCTAAAAGGGGCAGTGCATTTGGCAGCTGAGGCCTGTAGGGTGAGCAGGTTCAGAAGCCGCGAGGGGAGATGGGAGATGTCCGTGAAAATCGCAGACTTGTCCCTCGGGCGTTTGTTGGATTATTTGTGCATGTTTTAAAAATCGCATTTCAGGGAGCAGAGGTGAAGCTGTCTAAGCTACCCAACAGCCTCCCCACTTCTCTTCTGCCCTGCAATCAAACCAAGAAGTCAAGTTGGTTTCAAATGTTGGGGGACATTTTATGATTCTTTTGCACCTTGCATGTTGCATGTGTGGCTCGGCTTAATGCCAATTGTTGAAGGAATCGTTAAACTATAACATACCAATTTGGTGAATTTTCACAGTGAACCTAAACCTAGAATGCACACTGAGATCAAGAGAGAGTGTTGCCATATTGTGGGGGACTCCTGCTCTGTTCAGGTCATTTTTTCTTCCCAGGGTACCCACTGTTGCCACTACAGATCAGTTTTGCCTGTTGTCATGCTCTCTATGCATGGTATCATCTAATACATTGCTTTTTGTTGTTGTTTGTTTTTAGTCTGGCTTCTTTCAAAATGATGTTGGTGAGTTTTACTGATGTTGCAAGTGGCTGTAATTCACTCATCTTTGCTGTGCAATATTCCATCGTGATCATACCCCAAATTACTTACCCGTCCTGGGATTGATGGGTGTTTTGGTAGTTTCCAGATTCTGTCTGTCTATGGCCCGTAGCCTGGCTGTGAACGTTTTAGCACATGTACACATTGGGTTTGAGTGTATACTTAGAATTGTTGAGTTCTAAACTGTTAAGTTTAGCAGACACTGCTGAACAGAAGCCCAAGCGATCGTGTGGTTTGTATTTGCACTAGCAGTGTGTGAGAGTTCTGTCCTGTTGTAAATTGCAAAAGCAGTAAATCTACAGAGTTTTGCAAATGGACAAAAGGTGACCCGTATTTACCCCGTTCCAGGAGCTGGATTATTTCAGCTGTGTTTCCTTCCAGTGCATTTCCTTGTCTGCTCGATTTTGTATTTTCTCTTAAAGTATATCTCCATGTTGCTTTAGTCTCCATGACTTTCTAATTCCTGCACACATCCACAACCCCATGGACAGGTTTCCAGTTAATAATCCCCCCATAACTGGCAATGATTGTTAATTTTTTGGACTTGTACTGGTATATATTACTGCAGAAATCATCTTTATGCATATAGTTTCCCTCCCCCCCCTTTTGGATTATTTCACAAACTAGAGACTTTTTTTTTCATGGCTGTGGATACATGTAGTTCACCTACTACCTGCAGAATCGAGCTGTCCTTGAATCTAGTACCCAGCTGATGAGAGAAATCTTTAAATTACTAATACGTTACCTACGAAAAGGTATCTAATTGGTTTGTAATGTAATTCTCAAAGTAATGGTGACTTTGACCCTGATAACCTTATTCAATAGTGTAAATGCAACTATTGTAATTTCATTGGCCAGTCACATACAATTTTTCTTTATATGATGCTTTTTGCAAAGGTACTGAGCTAGGAGTTTTAGGGGATACAAGAGGAATCATACCATTAAATAGCTGGTTGTCCAGAAATTCTATGTAAGAATTAAAAACACTAGGCAGAATCCTTATAGGAAACACAGGAGTGTTTAGTTCACTTAACAAATAGTGAATACTTCTATGAGCTCTGAGACAAGAGATCTTTTTTGCCTGGATGATTGGGATTGGCTTTCCTGAAAGGTACTACTTGAGCTGAGCTTTAAGGGAGCCTTAGAAATTGACAAGGGAGCAGATATCTCTGAAGAAAATATCACCAAACCATTTGAAGAAGAGAGATTAACAGGGCACAGGCCATTCTGGACAGTGGGGATGATGCTGGTCTCCTACCATTCTTTCTCTGGAAGATCGTGAAAATCGGTGAAATAATATAAAGGCAGAAAAAAAGATGAGAGCTTTTTGGGAAAAAAAACTTTAAAATTTTTTTTTGTTTAAGAGAGAGAGAGCTCAAGTTGGGGAGAGGCAGAGAGAGAGAGGGAGATAAAGAATCTGAAGCAGGCTCCAGGTTCCGGAGCCTGTCCGCACAGAGCCGGGTGCAGGGCTTGAACCCACGGACCACAAAATCATCACCTGCGCCAAAGTCAGGTGCGTAACCAACTGAGCCAGCCACCCAGGTGCCCCTGGGAGAATATATTTTTACTTTAAAGTCCGTATCATGGGGTTCGATTGTGAACACCTGCCACAGATTTTTTGTCCAGTGATCATTTCTTTGCCTGATTGATGGCTCTTGCCTCCTTTTGGCTCTCAAAATGCAGCAAAAATTGCTCTGAGGTGAAGACCACTCCACCAACTTGCACATAGAATAAGCCAGTATCCATTTACCTTTAGTGAAAATTATGTTTCTATTTTCTGCAAGGCCCCAGTGGGGAAAGTCAGACGCTTAGACCCTCCCAGAGTTCATGGCAAGTGGGGAGATAGAAAGATATAGAGTTGTAGTAGGAGGGCAGAAGGGTGGGATTTTCTGATACTCATGGCTCATTCTGGTGGCGTAAGGGGTGGAAAGACAACCAGGCTGGCTCAGCAGTTACAAGCCTGGACAAAGAGTATAATCTCAAGGTGCCATTCACCTGAGTGACCTCACTCTGTGACCTAAGCATGTGACTGACCTGTTAAGCACTACCAGACTGCCTCGCTTATTCAAAAGCTGTGGCCTGCATTGCAATGCCCTTTGCTTTACTCCCCACCTGTATTCATTTTTCAAGGCCCCGTCTCCTTCAATATCCTACAGACCTCTCCGCCGTGTGGCCTTTGGCACAGTTACTGAACCTCTCTGTGTTTCAGTTTCCCGTCCATAAGAAGGGGGTAATAAAAGCCCTCCCCTCGTGTGGTTATTTGAAGATTAAATGAGTTAAAAACCTTACGGAGCGTTTGGAAAGCTACCTGGTACACTGTGAACACTAAACACATTTGCTGTCGTTTTAGTTTTCCATACCTTTCTGAAGTTATATTTGTACATAAAATAATGCAAACAACAAAGACATTTACAATGAAAACAAACACCCTTCACTCTTGGGTGCCTGTTCAGCTCCAGTCTCAGGTGTTCCTGTTAAGTCCTGTTTTTAGTTCTTTTGGTGGTTGTTGTGTAGCAAATTACCTTAAACAATTATTTTAATGGTGTTTGGGATTCCGTGGGTTATAGAGTCAGGCAGGGCTTGGCCGCTGCTTGTGGTGTTGATGGAGGTCTCTGTGTGGCACTCCACTGGCAAATTGGCTGGTCTGGAGGGTCCAAGGAGGTTTTGCGCCAATGCCCCAGGCCTTGGCCGGGATGACCAGGAGACCACGCTCCGTGTTGACTGTTTGCCAGAGTATTACTACACATGGGGACTGCAGCATGGTGGCCCCAGGTAGTCGGACTGGTGGCCTGGCCACCAGCTTCCTTCATGTATTAATCAGCGTTCCTCGGAGAAACTGAACAAATAGGATGTGCATATATTTCTTTAAAAAAAAGATATATTTTAAGGAGTTTGGCTGACAGGGTTATGGAAGCTGCTGAGGCCAAAATCTGCAGTGTGGACCAGCAGACTGGAGACCCAGGAGAGCAGGTGGTGCAGATGAAGACCAAAGCAGTCTACTGGAGAATGCTCTCCTGTTTGGGGAAGCTGATCTTTTTGTTCCATTCAGGCCATCAACTGATTGGGTGTGGCCCGCCCACGTTATAGAGAGCAGTCTGCTTTACCTAATGTTCACTGATTAAAACGTTAATCTCATCCAAAAACACTCTCCAGATGGACAAATGCAATTAACTTGAGCTAGAATGCCTCAAGAGAACCAGTTGGAAGCTACCTAGCCTTAGAAGTTACATGACTTTCCTTTCACCAGACTCTATCCATTGGATCAGTCAGAAGCCTGCTCAGACTCGAAGGGGAGGAAACATGAATGTGCCACTCGATGGGAAGAGTGTCGACAAATTTGGAACCTTTTTAAACTGCCACAATCTACACGTGATTTCAACAAATTTGAAAAAAGGGAATTAATAATACCCCTTACCTCTCTTCTCTTCCTCTCCCCTCTACCTCCCAATTTTATTAGATATTCCCTAATTTTTATCTAGTGATTTTTAGTTCTCTTTTTTTCCATTTACCTTTATGATTTTAAATAAAGCATTCCATACTTGACAAGGCCATGGAGAAATGGAAAACTAAGGTTTGTTGAGAGAGTGTGTGTGTGTGTGTGTGTGTGTGTGTGTGTTTCAGCAATGGAAAAGAACAGAACTGTCGAGGAGGAAGGCCTAACAGTGGGGCTCTTATTAAAACACTCCAGGCACTAGACGTGTGAATTGCTCGTCAGCGTCTCCCCCGGTGAGCATAGCAGGTGACCTAATCCAACTGTTTTTATTTTCTAGCTTTGGCCTTTAAACTCTGATACCTGTTTGCCTTTTTCTTCCTTGAGCTTTATGTTTAAAGCCTGAATGATGAAAGCAAATGATATTCTCACTGATGAAGAATCTTGAAACATGTACGTGGTTGAGTTGTGTGTTTGTGTACGGATGTACAGACCAGAAAAACCTATTAGAACTAAATATCCTCATGCTTTTTTCATTACAGAAGTAATCAGTTAATTGGGAACAGTTATGTATTTCTGGTAACTTCAGGAACCCTGTAGCTCTGTTGGAAGTTGTTTTTTTTTTTTTTTTTTTTTTTTTTAATTAGTTAATGGAATTGAGCAATGGGGCTTAGTTTAACACTCAGAAGACATACTAATCCCTTTTTATAATTACCTGGTCCCCAGAGAAGCACTCAGGAACTTCTGTTGTTGAGGGTTCACATTTATTGTGTGTTGCAGATAAAACTCCTTTTTTATATAGTTTTTGGCTTGATTATAGGTAAGAATGTAAATGTGCGGATGCCTGCATTACATTTTTGGCTAAATTTGTTTAGCTTCCTGTTGGTAATTCTGACTGGTTTCACCCATTGACCTTGGGGAGAATATGAAAAAATAATTAGAGTAAGGGTAGAAATGAAGCTGACTTCACCCTCCCTCTTTCTCTCTCCCTCTCCCTCCCTTCTTCCTCCTCTCCCTCCCACTTCTCTCCCCCCTCCTCGTCGTCAACAGAACTGCTCTCTGCTATAAAAATAACTACTTAACCCCCGCTTGTTCTATAAATAAAATAAAATAAAATAAAATAAAATAAAATAAAGTAAAACAAAGGGGCGCCTGGCTGGCTCAGTCCATTGGGCATTGGCTCAGGTCATGATCTCACGGTTGGTGAGTTCGATCCCTGCATTGGGCTCTGTGCCTGGAGTCTGCTTCAGATACTGTATCTCCCTCTCTCTGCCTCCCCCATGTGCACGCTCTCTGTCTCTCTAGATGAATTAAATAAAATAAAAACAGCTTAAGAGCAGCCCTTTTTAGGGGTGGTGATTGTCTGTATTATATGATGCTATTTGCCACTTGGCTGCCAAATACTTGCTCATTTCCCTTTCCCCAAACAGAGCCACGGACCCAAGCCTCTCATCTTGGTATCCCATGGCTTTCAAGTCCCTACTCATGGCCCTGGAGTATCCATCTAATATCAAAGACTCCTTTGGTCAATGTTTGGACTTTAATACATGGTCTCACAGAGTGTGTCCTCTGTGTCTGGCTTCTTTCACTGCATGTTGTGTTCGTAAGATTGATCCGCGTTGTTTTGTGTGGCTATGGATTGTTCTTTTCGTGGTTTCATTGTATTCTCTCGTGTGCCTATACCACTGTTGAATCCATCCTCCTGGAGACGTGCGTTGGGTCATTTGTTTCCACTTCGGGACCAGCATGGACAGTGCTGTCATGAACAGATTTGTGCATGTGTTCTGGTGAATGTATGTATACATTTCTGTTGGATGCACGTCTGGGAGTGGGGTTGCTGGGCTGCACAATTCTGTAGTGGAGATTGCCGTGGGATGCAGTGGGATGGTTGTATTCATTTAAATGCCCAGCAGTTGTGAGTTCTAGTTGTTCTAAAGCTTCTTCTTCTCCATTGTCTTATTTTAACCAGTTGTAAATATGCATTATTGAATCCCCCAGACTAGTAAAGTGAGCACCTCAAAAAAGCGCTCATAGGATTTTATGTTACAGCATAGCGAGAGAGAGAAGAGATTAGGTGAGTTACAGAATTCATCTAGAGGGGCTCCTCAGTGGCTCAGTCATTTAAGCATCCGACTTTGGCTCAGGTCACGATCTCTCAGTTCATGGGTTCGAGCCCGGCGTTGGGCTCTGTGTGGGCAGCCTGGAGCCTGCTTCAGAATTCTGTGTCTCCCTCTCTTCCTGCCCCTCCCCCACTCAGCCTCCCTCTCGCTCACTCGCTCTGTGTCTCAAAAATAAATATTAAAAAAAAATTCACCTAGAGATTTCGTGTCCACTTTTTAACTGCTCTAGCCGTTCTGTTTCTCCGTGCTATAAAATTCCGTTCTCGTGGGATTTTTCTCTTTTAATTTGGTAGGAGATGCAGGTCAAGGGATTCACTATTAATAGCAGTAAACAAAACTTTACGAATAAACTCTGCAGGAGAATTAAGGCATTCGGTATATTTGAAGACCGAGATTTTGCTCACCTCATGATAGCCTTCGAACTTTTCTGGTTAAGTTGAGCTACTGATGTTTGCCACTGACCACGACGTATTTGTAGGAGAATTCTGGAGTTGGCCGGGAATTAAATTTCCACAAGGAAAAGCGAAAGAAAACATGAGCTCTTGGTGCAGAATTTTTAAAGGCAACAAAAAAAGAGAAAGGGGTTGTCAACCCAGGGAGACATTGGATATTGTGTAACGTCAGTGGCGTGCTAAGTTGTTGCCATTTCTTTAGAAAAACAAAACGAGTTCCTTTTGATGAAAGGTAACATGTGATTTGATGTGCTAGACTTTGTTGCGATTTACTTCTTGTTGGCCTTTTGAAACTTCATCCCTCAGCCTCTACTCAAGGTGCCTGTTTTATCTTTTCCATTGTTTCTTTGTGAGGATTGTGTCCTTAGGAATGCAGCCCCCGCTTTGTAGTTATTCAGTGCAAATGTTTTCTCCTTTTAAGTATCACGGGGTGGGGGGTGTTGCTGGTCAGGGGGTAGGCACTATTTGTCTTCAGGACCTTTAAGGTATTTGAGACTGTGTGGCATCTTGGTGGCAAGATGAAATCCTGGGTGGCTTAGCCTGAGTGTCTTTGGGAAACCCAGGCTTCTGACCTTGAGAGCTGAGTAAGACTTCTCTGCCTCCAGAGACACCTCCCCCCCCCCTTTTGATCTCCTTTCAGAGTTAACAGTTCAAGAGTCGGGGGAGTTGACTCAATCCATATCTGGGAGAGGAGGTCAGGCCAGCAATGATTGGAGTTTACTTCCTACAACTCTGTTTCTTAATCGAGGCAGGGTTTTATTATTATTATTATTATTTTTTTTTTTTTTATTTTTGAGAAAGAGAGAGAGCATGAACGGGGGAGGGGCAGAGAGAGAGGGAGACACAGAATCGGAAGCAGGCTCCAGGCTCTGAGCCATCAGCCCAGAGCCCGACGCGGGGCTCGAACTCACGGACCGCGAGATCGTGACCTGAGCCGAAGTCGGACGCCCAACCGACTGAGCCACCCAGGCGCCTCTAGGCAGGGTTTCAGTAACAGTTGGGAGAAGCAGTGCAAATATTCACTGCTATGGAAGTTGCAGTATATTGTTTAAAAAAAATTGTTTTTTTTTTAAGTTGAGGGAATTCCAGACTAATCCTCTCATGAAGTCATGTGAACTTGTGTTCTGATAGGTTTTCGTTGGGGGGAAGGGATAGGAGAATTGTTGGCGATGCTGAGAATGACCGAGGTATGGGTGAGTGGGAGGCACTGGCCAGAGGAACAGCGGGGGCTTGTTAGGGAGTGATCAAATAGAAGGGGACTGGCTAGCTTGTGCCCTGTGGGCATTCAGAAGTATTCGCGGCATGCATATGCATCATTATATCCCTAACATGCCAAGGCCTCCAGATCTGCACGAAGGTCTGAAAGGTGTCAGTGGATCGGGCATCACCATGGTTTAGGTACTCGCTGTGTGGTAACTTTTTTATCCTTTACTCAATCAGGAATTCTGTGTTTCCATCCGCTGAAGTTGAAACATTTGGGTTGAAAAGAGATTTGTCCTAACAAGATTTGAGACACACACACACACAC
>NC_064807.1:10404157-10431063 GCF_023721935.1 Panthera uncia | reverse complement strand
TGTGTGTGTGTGTGTGTGTGTGTGAACTTGGAGCCATGAGGGTACTCTTAAGTTACTCTTCCCAAGTTCAATGGACTCTGTTTTGTCAGAAGTGTTATTTTTTTAATTCAGTTCCCATTTGTTTGTGGCTCTTGGGGCAATGTGATCCCTTCAGTATGAAAACAAAGCAGCAACTTCAGCACTATATACAAATGAGAAGTGTAGGTACTGGCACAAGAATAGACACTCCGATGAATGAAACAGAATAGAGAACCCAGAAATGGACCCACAAACATAAGGCCAACTAATCTTTGACAAAGCAGGAAGGAATATCCAATGGAATAAAGACAGTCTCTTCAGCAAGTGGTGCTGGGAAAACTAGACAGCGACATGCAGAAAAATGAACATGGACCACTTTCTTATACCAGACACAAAAGAAACTCAAAATGGATGAAAGACCTCAATGTAAGACAGGAAGCCATCAAAATCCTCGAGGAGAAAGTGGGCAAAAACCTCTTTGACCTTGGCCACAGCAAGTTCTTACTCAACACGTCTCCAGAGGCAAGGGAAACAAAAGCAAAAATGAACTATTGGGACCTCATCAAAATAAAAAGTCTGCACAAAGCAGGAAATAATCAACAAAACTAAAAGGCAACTGACAGAATGGGAGAAGATATTTGCAAATTGACATACCAGATAAAGGGTTAGTATCCAAAAATCTACAAAGAACGTATCAAACTCAACACCCAAAAAACATAATCCAGTGAAGAAATGGGCAAAAGACATGAATAGACACTTCTCCAAAGAAGACATCCAGATGGCCAACCAACACATGAAAAAATGCTCAACATCACTCATCATCAGGGAAATACAAATCAAAACCACAATGAGATACCACCTCACCCCTGTCAGAATGGCTAACATGAACAACTCAGGTGACAACAGATGTTGGCGAGGATGAGGAGAAAGGGGATCTCTTTTGCATGATTGGTGGGAATGCAAGCTGGTGCATCCACTCTGGAAAACAGTATGGAGGTTTCTCAAAAAACTAAAAATAGAACTGCGCTATGACCCAGCAATTGTACTACTAGGCATTTATCCAAGGGATACAGGGACACCTGCACCCCCGTGTTTATAGCAGCACTATCAACAATAGCCACGGTATGGAAAAAGCCAATGGATGAATGGATAAAGAAAATGTGGTATATACATACAGTGGAGTATTACTCAGCGATCGAAAAGAATGAAATCTTGCCATTTGCAACTACGTGGATGGAACCCGGAGGGTATTATGCTAAGTGAAATTAGAGAAAGACAAAAATCATATGACTGCATTCATATGAGGACTTTAAGAGACAAAACAGGTGAACATAAGGGAAGGGCAACAAAAATAATATAAAAACAGGGAGGGGGACAAAACAAAAGAGACTCATAAATATGGAGAACAAGCTGAGGGTTGCTGGAGGGGTTGTGGGAGGGGGGTTGGGATAAATGGGTAAGGGCCACTAAGGAGTCTACTCCTGAAATCATTGTTGCACTACATGCTAACTAATTTGGATGTAAATTTTAAAAACTAAAAAATAAAGTTAAAAAAAAATTGGAAGTGTAGAATAGGGCAGGACCAAGGTACGGGAAAAAGGCAGGAGCAAATGGAAGAAAGAGGTGAGGTGCCCGAAGACCTCCTCCTGTCCCCTCACTTCTGGGGAAAGACTCAAATGTTTAGGCGGCAGGACACAACTTTCCATGCATTATTTGTCCCTTTCTTTCCGGGAGAGTTGTATTTAATAGAGAAAGTGAATGGTCTCTTGTTGCTTGTTTTTTAGGTTTATTTTAGCCAACCTCCGGAAAGGAGAGGCTACTGTTGGGGATAATCATGAGAAACCAGGGGAACCTGATGGGAAGACCTTCGTTTTCCTTTAATGAAATCCCTTTTGCTCATAAAGTTCTTGCACACCTTCCAGAGAACAGTATTGCCCACTCAGAATCGGTGCTCCGGCATCTGGGCTCGGTTCTGCCTGCTGCTGGGAAGGGCGGCCAGAGGTTTACCTCTTGAAGTCAGGAGTGAATAAGAAGCTTGAGGTCTCTGAACCAGCCCAGAACCAGTAAATAAAGCAGCTTTACTACAATGGGGGAAAAAAGTCCCTCTTTCCTGTCCACACCTTTGCAAGCAAGAGGAGGAAATACTGCTTAAGGGCTTGACATGTATATAGTTGATGAATCATTTTCTTGGGAACTTGCTCTTTCCAAGAAAAGTGTTGTGAACCTTGGGCCTCACATCCAGTTTGACCAAATAATGGTGCTCACCTGTTAATCTGATCTGAGTCCTGACCTCAAGCTGTTGTTCACAGTTGATGTCCATTTTAGCCTGGGTTCCAGGCTGGCTAGGGGTGCAGAATCCGTGGAAAATGTGCCTCATTCTCACTAGCTCCCTTTCTCTCCTTGACCCTCCATGGCCCAGGACAGCCTTTTCTTTCTCACTTTCTTCCCTGGTTTTGACCTTTATTTTTGGACTGGTGAGGTTAAATGGGTCTGACTCAATACAGGGCAGTGGTCAAGAGCCTGGGCTCTGGAGTCTCAATTAGATGTTTATTTATTTTTGAGAGAGAGACCGCCTGAGTGGGGGAGGAGCAGAGAGAGGAAGACACAGAATCTGAAACAGGATCCACACTCTGAGCTGTCAGCACAGAGCCCGATGCGGGGCTCAAACCGACAAACCTTGAGATCTTGACCTGAGCAGAAGTCAGATGCTCAGTCGACTAAGCCACCCATTTGCCCCTAGAGTCTCAGTTCTTAAGCTTCCTGTCAGGTGTATATTTCCTTTGCCTCCGTGTGTCTGAAAAGAAACAATATGATTCTGCCCTGGTGTTGAAGTGTATGTAGCTTGGTGGGGAGGGGAGGAAGCGGGGAGGGTAGATAAGGGAAGAAATGTCTAGGATATGGTACTTCCTGACTGTAACCCCCCCCCCCCCAGAATAACATCTCAAAAAAGCCATCCTGTTTGCTTATGGCCAGAGGAGCAGAGAAAGGGCCATTGTGGCACACAGTGGATCAAAGAAGAACCCTGCGAACAAGTAAAAGGGAGAGACCCGGATCCCGCAGGAGCCCCCAACTCTGAGAAGTGCCACCACCCTTCTCTCTCTGCAGGGTCTTGCAGGATTGTGGCCAAGCCAGATCATGTGTCTCTGCCTGTGACTTGGGGGTGAGGAGAGGTACGGGGCAGAGGAGCCCGGATGATCAGCAAGGTAGTAGCCTTGTGAGCCAGGCTGAGCTTTGTTAAAATCTGGATCACTCGAGAAGCCTGTTGCCCTGCCTGCTGCCACAGCCAGGGAAACTTTTGCAGGTTGTTTAGGTTAACGGGATTCCGGGTAATTGCTGTTGGTCACTGAGGTTGGGGTGCTTGTGTCTGGAGGCACCGGGAAGTCAACAAATGAGATCCGGTCCTGGGACCCCAGGTTAGCGCTCCGTGCATCGCTTCTGGGAAGTAACTCCCTACAGATGCTGCTTACGCAGAGCAGTGCTGGAAGCATGTTCTGGGACTACCAAGGGCTGGTGGTACAAACCACTCGCCATTTATAATCGTGCTTCTAGGATACAATGCATAAATACACTTGATATAAACACACATAAATGCGCCCACTACTGGTTGTTAAATTGGTGATCAATTGTATCTGAAGATAGCGTGAATGAAGATAGTAATGAAGGGGAATGAAATTAGTAACATTGTGTTGAGAGTCCCAGGCCTGTGTAAAGGCTGGGTCTATTGAGTTAACTAGTGAACTTTTCCTTCTTTTTTTTTTTTTTTGTTTTTTAAATTTTTTTATGTTTTTTTTTTTTTTTTTAATTTTTTTTTCAACGTTTTTTATTTATTTTTGGGACAGAGAGAGACAGCATGAACGGGGGAGGGGCAGAGAGAGAGGGAGACACACAGAATCGGAAACAGGCTCCAGGCTCCGAGCCATCAGCCCGGAGCCTGACGCGGGGCTCGAACTCACAGACCGCGAGATCGTGACCTGGCTGAAGTCGGACGCTTAACCGACTGTGCCACCCAGGCGCCCCTGTAATGTTTATTTTTGAGAGAGAGACAGAGTGTGAACAGGGGCGGGGCAGAAGGAGGGGGAGACACAGAATGTGAAGCAGGCTCCAGGCTCTGAGCTGTTAGCACAGAGCCCGATGTGGGGCTCGAACCCACCGACCGTGAGATTGACCTGAGCTGAAGGTGGAAGCTTAACTGACTAAAACACCCAGGTGCCCCTACTAGTTAACTTTTCTTAAATCAGGTGACTATATGGAGCCCAGACGATTGGGTCTTTTTCTCACAGCAACGTGTACTGTTTTGCCTGTTCTCATGTTCATTAAAATCAAGAACTTTGATTTAGCAGTATAAGGAAGAGGGGAAAGATAAGTCATAAGGTAGACGATATTTGTCATATCCAACAAGAGCTTGTCCAGAATGTGTCAGGAGCAGCTACAAATCAACAAGAAAAACAACACCTAATTTTATTTTTTTAATTTTTATTTTTATTTTTTAAATTGTTTTAACGTTTATTTATTTTTGAGACAGAGAGAGACAGAGCATGAACAGGGGAGGGTCAGAGAGAGAGGGAGACACAGAATCTGAAACAGGCTCCAGGCTCTGAGCTGTCAGCACAGAGCCCGACGCGGGGCTTGAACTCACGGACCGCGAGATCGTGACCTGAGCTGAAGTCGGCCGCTTAACCAACTGAGCCACCCAGGCACCCCAACAACACCTAATTTTAAAAATGAGCAGAAGGGCATTCTGTGTCAGTGGTCATCAGGAAAATGCACGTTAGGGGTGCCTGGGTGGCTCAGTCGGTTGAGCGTCCGACTTTGGCTCAGGTCATGATCTCGCAGTTCATGGGTTCGAGCCCCGCGTTGGGCTCTGTGCGGACAGCTCGGTGCCTGGAGTCTGCTTTGGATTCTTTGTCTCCCTCTCTCTCTGCCCTTCCCTGACTTGCATGCATGTGTGTGCACTCTCTCTCAAAAATAATAAAAAATTTAAAAAGGAAAATGCAAGTTAAAACTGCTGTAAGATACCAACACATAGTCAAAAGACTGAAGTAAAAAAAAAAAAAAAAAAAAAACCAGGGGCGCCTGGGTGGCTCAGTTGGTTGAGTGTCTGACTTCAGCTCAGGTCATGATCTCGCGGTTGACGAGGTCGAGCCCTGCGTCTGGCTCTGACAGCTCAGAGCCAGGAGCCTGCTTCAGATTCTGTGTCTCCCTCTCTCTCTGCCCCTCCCCTGCTCATGCTGTGTCTCTCTTTGTGTCAAAAATAAATATTAAAAAAAAATTTTAAATAAAAACAAAACAACCCCCCCCAAAAAAAAAAACCCTGATAGCCAAATCTTAATGGAGGTATGGAAGAGCTCAAACTCTCAAGAACTTCTGATAGACGTACAAATTGGTTTGACCACTTTGGACCTACTGGAAAGCTAGACAAAGACATGTTCTGTGACTCAGTAATTATATTCCTAGATACATATGCCCACCAGGAATGAGTGCAGCTGTGCACCAGACGCACTTGCAAAAGGTTCATAATAGAAGGATAGTAAGATAAGAGAAACTGTCCAAATGCCCATGGACAGGTAGATAAATTGTGGCACGGTTGTGTAGTAAAATATTACACAGCAATGAAAAAGAATAAATGACTGCTATACAGAACAACATGATGAATGTTGATACATTATATTGAGTAATTAAAAAAATTTTTAACATTGGTTTTTGAGAGAGAGACAGACAGACAGACAGTGTGAGTTGGGGAGGGGCAGAGAGAGAGGGAGACCCAGAATCTGAAGCAGACTTCAGGCTCTGAGCTGTCAACACAGAGCCTGATGTGGGGCTCGAACCCATGAGCTATGAGATCATGACTTGAGCTGAAGTCAGATGCTTAGCTGACTGAGCCACCCAGGTGCCCCTATGTTGAGTAACTTCATTACTATATTGAATAAAGGAAGCCATAAATGTACACATTGTGTGATTGCTTTTATATGAAGAGGCAAAATCAATGCTGAATAGAAGAATAGAGTGGGGGGGGAGGTGCATGGGGATGTACTGACTAGGGAAGGACAGCGGGGGCTTCTGGGATCCTGATGATGCCTACCTTGATGCGTGGTTGTTGATGACATGAATGTGTTCATTTGTAAGAATTCATCATGATTAATATTTAAGGTTTATAATTTTACTGTATGCGTGTTATTCCTTCATTGTAAAAGTTCCCTGAGATCTAACACTTCTAAATTAAAAAAAACACAAGATTTACAGCAAACTAGCTAGGCTTATTGGCTACAAAAAGAGAGAAACTCACTTAAACTGGCTTAATCAAAGCAGCATCAACAGTAAGGAGTTTGTTGGAGGGAACCCAGTAAAACCGCAAAACGTAGTAGTCCAGCCAGCCCTCCTGGGAACTGGGGGCTTAGGAAGTTGATTCCTAAGTTGTTGGGCACTCAGGGGAGCTGGTCTCCAGCATACAGACCACCTTTCTCTGCTTCTAGCCCTCTCTCCCTCCGTGTTGATAAGCTTGGCCTCTGCTTCCTTTTTTCTCCCTGGGAATAGGAGTCGTTGTGGTCCAGTCAGCTGTGGCCAGGGGGGCTGGGATCTCATAGGAAACAGAGTCACCAAGGCTAAAGAAGGGTGGATTTTTTTTTTTTTAAGGGAAATGTGTGTGGGAAGAAAATGGTGCCATCTTGTATGTGTTCTCCTGCCCCAGTTGGTCAAGAGCAGGGAAAGAGTCCCCAGGAAATTCTTTACTGCCTTACAACCAAATCAGACTCTTGTGTTTGCTTCCTGACTGGAAGCAGGAACCCCAGCAGTTTGATCCTGATTTTTGCAAAGTCTTCCTGAGCTAAGCTTTACCAAGGTCTCCCACAAACTAGCCTTGCAGAAGGACCTGTTGCCTTGTATCATTTAGGGACTATAGAATAGTTGCCCAAATGGATTGAAGATTCACACCTTGTGGATATAACTTTTATCCAGTTGTGGCAAACCGTGATCCTAACTTGATTTGAAATTAGTAATGCAAATAGCCTTCCTGATATCTACTATGGACGTGCTAACCGTGATAGAGTGAACAGCGGCCCCCAGATTCAGGACTTTTCAAGGCAGAGTACAGCATTATCTCTCTCCCACTCTCCGGGGTCAGCTTACTCATAGTAAGTGTTCTGAGTTTCTCTGGGTGTCCAGCTTGCCAAAACCCCATCATGAATTTGCAAGAGGTGGTGTTGAATATTTTTCCTTCAGCAAGGAAGCTTTTAAGTGAATTTATGTATGTTGTCATCAGAGTACCTATGAGAGCAGTCTTGAAGCTTTTCTTGGGCTTCTGGAAGAAAGTTTGAGAGATCTAATTTTCATCAAGTCCTGTTTTAATTGATGATTTGAAAAACTACGGTCATCATCGAGTCTTGCTCATATTGGTAAGATTTGCGGGCAGAGCCTAGTACAGAAAAGCTAAAGTGAACGTGGACTTTTTGGGGAATGATTTCTGCATCCCATAAAATCATGGACAGTTACATTTCCTTGCTTTGCTGGGCCGCTGATTTGCCGGTTGAGTTTATAGCCTTGATTCTTTTATCAGCTAGAGATTAATTACCTGCCTGTGGAAGGGTGTGCCGTTGACGGTAATCTTCCCTGAATCTCCCATTGTTCTCAATAAGGTGTTCTAAAGGTCAAACAAGTAACTTAAGTTTCCTTCCCCCTCTCTAAAGCACATATTTAAAAGGTAAAAATTTTAATTAGAAAAGACATGATTTTCAGTTTATTATATGAGGTAGGTGGTTACCATGGAAATTCATTGGCAGTAAGGCTTAAATGTCTTGCTACTTTGATTAGGTTGCCCTAGGTATTAATTCCATTGATCATTAAAACATTACTTTTTAATTTTTTTATTTTTTTAAGTTTATTTTGAGAGCGAGAGAGAGAACACAAGCTAGGGGAAGGGCAGAGAGAGGGGGGAGAGAGAATCCTAAGCAGGCTCTGCTCTGTCAGTGAGGAGCCTGACCCAGGGCTTGATCTCACAAACTGGGATCATGACCTGAGCCAAAATCAAGTTGGATGTTTGACTGACTGAGCCACCCAGGTGCCCCAATTAAAACATTTTTTTTTTTAAAAAAGAAATAGTTTCATCTCTCAGCTTAGGCTACATGATGCTCAGTAACTTAAAACAACCTATTTAAATTTTTTTTAATGTTTATTTTTGAGAGACAGAGTGTGTGTGTGGGCGGGGGGTGAGCAGAGAGGGAGACACAGAATCCGAAGCAGGCTCCAGGCTCTGAGCTGTCAGCACAGAGCCCAACGTGGGGCTCAAACCCACGAACTGCGAGATCATGACCTGAGCCAAAGCCGGACACTTAACTGACTAAGCCACCCTTAAACAACATATTTTAATTTCTTGTTCACATTATATGACAGCGATGGCTCTGCTCCACAGGTCTCATTTATTCTAGCTCTAGGGGCTCAATGACATGAGCCCACTCCACTCTGGGGTGTTATCTCATGGTAGAGGGTGAGAAAGAGAATGAACAATCCATTCATAACTATTAATGATTGTGTTGATGTGTCCATTCTCACATTCAGGTGTCTCAAGCAAGTCACATGGCTAAACCTACCAACAGTGTGTTTAGGAAGTATAATTAATTCTTCCATCTGGAGACACTATAGGTCACTTGACAATGGGAAGTGTATCCCTTTATAGGAAGGGCAGCAGATAATTGAAACAACAACATAATCTACCGCCATGGAAAACTATATTTAATTCTAAGAGGTTTAATGGCCTGTCTGCTGATTCTGAAACAGTGTTTAGAATTGATTACATCTGTATTTTGGGGTTGGTTTTGAAAAAGTTCTGCTTCAGAGATCTGCCTACATACGGAAAACTGGGTCTAGTTTTTATACAGGACGGATTAATCTTTTATGAGTTGGAGAGCTGTACCCACAATTTGGTAACTTTCCACTCACTGTTTCTCAAGGGTCTACATCCATATTTTACTCTGTAAATTACTCTTGACTTTCATCTCTGGATGTTTTTCTATGTGTTACTGCTATCTTACTGGTCGATTGTGTTTTGTTTAATTGCCTGAATTAATACAGTTTTGGCAGCCGCTCAAAGGTGGATGATGCTGTAAAGAGAATAATAGAGATGAGCCTTTTGGAGAAACTAAAATGTATGAGGGCTTAGTGAATCTGTCTTGGTATTTTTCTTTCAAAAGTGAAACTGCTGAGCTGTTGCTAATACCCTTACTGGGGAATGTCTGTCTTAGCGTTTAAAAAGGACAAAAATCGGAAACCTTTGAAGAAAGATCGCAAATTATAATTGAACTCACTGCGAGGTATAAAACTTCAGTGCCTTGAGTGGTCATGCTCCATCCACATATTGGGGAGATTTAGAACCCTTTTTGGGGGGTAGGCAGGGGATTTTGGTCACAGCCTTCTTATGGAGTAGGGGCTGTCTATGTAGGCAAGAGTCATGCATAGTTCCTATAATTTTTATTAGAATGCTGAAGTGTCTTCTGATGGGTTGATTTTTATTTTATTTTTTTTAATGTTTATTTATTTTTGAAAGAGACAGAGACAGAATGCCAGTGGGTTAGGGGCAGAGAGAGAGGGAGACACAGAATCTGAAGCAGGCTCCAGGCTCCGAGCTGTCAGCACAGAGCCCGAAGCAGGGCTCAAACTCACAAGCTGTGAGATCCTGACCTGAGCGGAAGTCAGACGCTCAACCCACTGACCCACCCAGGCGCCCCTGATTGGTTGATTTTTAAAAAACATGAGATGTAATCGACATACATTAATTTTAGCTGTGTAATAGAATGACTCAATATTTGTATATTTTGCCAAATTATCACTACACTAAGTTTAACTGACCTCCATCACCACATGTAGCTACAAATTTCTTTTCCATATGATGAGAACTTCTATTGTTTTTAAGTTTTTAATTTTAATTACAGTTAACATACATGTGTGAGATGAGTTTCAGGTGTACAGCATAGTGATTCAGCAGTCCCATACATTACTCTGTGCTCGTCATGATGTATATATGTATATATACATATACATATACATCACCTATCCCCCCCTTCCCCCCCTCCCCAGCCCCCCGGCCCCACCCCGGCCCCAACCTTCCCTCTGCTAACCATCTGTTTGTTCTCTAGAGTTAAGAGTCTGTTTCTTGGTTTGTCTCTTTCTCTTTTTTCCTTTGTGCATTTGTCTCTCAAATTCCACGTTGGAACGAAATCATAAGGTATTTCTCTTTCTCGGACTTACTTCACTTAGCATCATACTCTGTAGATCCATCCATGTTGTTGCAAATGGCAAGGTCTCATTCTTTTTATGGTTGAGTAATACTCGTGTGTGTGTGTGTGTGTGTGTGTGTGTGTGTGTGTGTTTACCACATCTTCTTTATCCATTCATCTATGGATTGGCACTTGGGCTGCTTCCATAATTTGGGTATTGTACATAATGCTGCAATAAGCTTGGGGGTGCTTGTATCCCTTTGAATTAGCTTTTCTGTATCCTTTGGGTAAATACCCATTAATGCGATTACCAGATCTAGGGTAGTTATATTTTTAACTTTTTGAGGAACCTCCAGACTGTTTCCCAGAGTGGCTGCACCAGTTGTGTTCCCACCAACAGTGCAAGAGGGTTCCTTTTTCTTTACATACTCACCAACACTTGTTTTCTTATATTTTTGATTTTAGCCATTCTGACAGGTGTGAGGGGCTACTGTAGTTTTGATTTGCATTTCCTGGATGATGAATGATGTTGAACATCTTGTCATGTGTCCTTTGGGGTGATGAGAACTTTTGAGATCTGCTCTCCTCAACTTTCACATACATAGTATTACAAACCATAATTGGTTGGCTTTTAAGGTAAGTGGGCCAACCTGAAGTGAGTAACACTTAAGCGGCCCTAAGTATCAATGAAAACTTGAGAAATCGTGTCCGTTTCTGAAATTCTACAGGATGTTATACATCAGTCTCCTCAAAATACTGGGTAGTTGTGATGCTGCTTTTCCTTTCACTCTAATTTCTCTTATTGACCTGGCACGTGTTCTGTCCTTAGGTCACATTATTGAGGATTAGGAAATAGTGTAAGATCTCTGTGGCCTCTCTCAGTAGACTCCCCTTTTTTCAGTAGTTCTTTTTGCTTTAATTTATAATGTTTATTTTATTTCTGACAGAGAGAGAGAGACAGGATCAGAGGCAACTCCAGGCTCTGAGCTGTCAACACAGAGCCTGACACGGGGCTTGATCCCACGGTCTGCAAGATCGTGACCTGAGCTGAAATGAGATGCTTAACCAAATGAGCCACCCAGGTGCCCCCAACAGTGGTTCTTGAAAAACAAAGGTCAGATGGTGGTGCTTCTCTGCTCTAACCCTCTGTTGGCTTCCTGTTTCCATAAGAGGAAAAGTTCTTACAGTGCACTCCAGGCCTCTTCTGACCCGGTCCCTTGGTACTGTCTAACTTCCTATCCTGTACCACTCCCTGCCCTGGCCTGACGGCGCTGGCCCCGTGGTCTTCCTCGAGCTTGCTTGTGTATGTCCCCTTAGGGCCTGTGTCCTGGCTGCCTCCTCTGCCCCTGCAGTGTTCTTCTCATGCCCTTGCCTGCTCGTGCTGGGTCGTTGCTCCAATGTTACCATCTCAGGACCTTGACTGTGGGTTGCAATTTGAAATCGGCCCTCTCTTGCCATCCTTCGTTCTCCGTGACTGAGCCCTTCCTTATATTTTTTCCCACAGCGTAATAACAGATTATGTAACTTGCCTCTTAGGTTTATTGTTTATTGTCTATCTACCACAGTGTAATATGGCCTTCCCCAGGGTAGGGCTCTTTATCTGGTTTGTTGGCTCACGTATACCAAACTCTTAAACCCAGGAAACATAGAAGGCACGTAATAGGTTTTTGTTGAATGAGCTGCTAATAGGGTTCACTGTGAATCCCTCATATAAGGAAATGTATGTTTCACTTCCTGTTAGGAGAAAGACATCCATTTCCCTGATGAGCAGGGACTTTTAATTTTTTTCCACAGTTAGGAAAATTGTACAACTCATCATACTTTTTTGCTCTGGCCACAGGATGCCAGGAACCCAGTTTGATGCTTGGTTCAGCCCCAGTATGTATATAAAATACTACAGTCCATCTTCCCCTATCCCCTTTCCCCAGGAAAGGGGAGAAGTTGATGAAACTGTCTTGGAGTTCATTTTATTTATTGACAATAACTGTGCCTTTTACTGGTAGACCCTTCAAGTCCTCTTTGGATGCCAGTGGCGTATAAGAATTCAGATCCACTCTGCCAAGGAGAAGTAGTTTACAGAAGAGATTTGTTTCTCTTAGCTGGTAGCTGGCTTACTTTTGGACTTCAGGTTGGCGCCCCTGCATCAGGCAGTGAGCGCTATGGGTTCGATGAGTGTTCTGAAACCATAGTTTTCAGATGGTATGCCATCTTTTAGTTTTTAGTTGATTGAATTGCACGTCTCCAACTATGAATATATTGTAAGCTCTTGTCCATCCCAACCTCTTGCTTCTTAAATCCAGGGATCCTAATTTCTGACAGAAGAACCTTTGAAGAATTTCTTGCCCCAGTTCGATAAAGGGAATGGCTGGCTACAACTCCAGAGGATTAAATTGATGGTGGGCTCTTCGGCCTGGACACAGAAGCACTGATGTCCTGGTGCGTGCCTTCCAAATGGGGGCGGTTTTATCGGGCATCCAAAGCTGTAGCTTAAGTGTCTTGGAACTTCATCTTTGCTTAAAAGTATTGGGGAAATCCCTTTTTCTTTTGGGCAGTCTTAGCAAATTCTGTCACGCAGACGCTTAACAGAAAGCTGTGGAATTTCCTATTTCTGAGTTGGCCACATTTGAGTTAATGATGCCAGTAAGTTGTGCTTTGATTTAAGTGGTAGGGGCACTGTTCTCTAGGAGAGTGAACACCAGGGTTGTATCGATTTCCCTGCTCCTCTGGCCGCTGCTCGTCGTTCAAACCAGATGGGCGATTGCCTAGTGACTCCTTGGAAGCCACACAGCTAGTTGTTTTGTTATTTATTTTTAAAAATTTTCAAGTTTATTAGGGAAAGAAAGCACGAGTTGGGGAGAGGCAGAGAGAGAGGGAAAGGGAGAGAATCCCAAGCAGGCTCTGCGCTGTCAGCACAGAGCCTGACGCAGGGCTCAAATTCGTGAACCGTGAGATCATGACCTGAGCCGATGCCAGATGCTTAACCGACAGAGCCACCCAGGTGCCCCCCCACACGACTAGTTTTTAAACAAATTGAAATTGTTGCTCGAAGGAGCTATCGCTTTAGTTTGTTTTATAAAATGAGATTACCTACAGCCATTGGTTCTTACAGATGAGTTCCATTTCCTGTTCAAGTTGATTATACTTGAGACCCACACATCTCCCTGGTTCCACTCTCACGAGAACCAGCTGTCAGAAAACAGAGACGTGCAAGGGATTTTGATTTTATTTTGCAATCTTCATCATTTTAAAATAAAAATTAGATACTAAGAATGTTATTTTTTTGTTTCTGTTTGTTTATTTTTTATTTTTTTAGAGAGCATGAGTGTGCATGTGAGTGGGGGAGAGGCAGGGGGAGAGAGAGACTCTTAAGCAGGCTCCACCCCCAGCCTGGAGTCTGACACGGGGCCTGATCTCACAGTGCTTAACCGACTGAGCCACCCAGGTGCTGCAAGATTTTATTTTTAAGTAATCTCTACACCCGACATGGGACTCAAATTTGCAAGCCCCAGGATTAAGAATTGCATGCTTCACTGACGGAGCCAATGTTATTTTATTTATTTAATTGGATAAAGCCAATTTTGGAAATGATTTACTGTCTTCATACTGTGGAAGATGAGAATATATTATAATTTCTTGGAACTCTCTTTTCTCAAGTCATCTTAATAGAGTTTTGGGTTTGATTAATGTATGAAAATAACTCATAGCTGAGATGTATAATTTGAACGTTTCCTTCCTCATACAGCTTGTTCTTACCCAGAATCAATAATTGTCTTGTTTGTGAGCTATATGCACCTCTCACTGATTTACCCCCAAATGGAAGCCTAACCTTTTTATGTTTGAAAATCTGAGGGTAACTATCTCTTTGATCTATTGCTCCTAAAAGCATTCCTTTAAAAAAAAATTTTTTTGCTATCATTTATTTATTTTTGAGAAACAAAGAGAGACAGAGCATGAGCAGGGGAGGGGGAGAGAGTGAGGGAGACACAGAATTGGAGCAGGCTCCAGGCTCTGAGCTGTTTGTTAGCACAGAACCCAACATGGGGCTCGAACTCAGGAACTGTGAGACCATGACCTGAGCTGAAGTCAGATGCTCAACTGACTGAGCCACCCAGGTGCCCCTAAAAGCATTCCTTATGAGTGTGTGTCCTCATCAACCTAGAGATGCCCTGCATTTCTCTCTCCTCGATTCTATGTTGCCCTCTTTCCTTGTGGTCTTTCTTGGTCTTTTATCTTTAAAGAGGACATTGTTCAACAGTTTCTGAGAAAGGTTATACAGGAGAGATATTTCTGGAGATTTGGCACGTCTAAATTGTCTTGGGCCCCACCCTACACCTGATAGTTTAGCTAGGTATACACTTCTAGCTTGGATATTCTGTTCTCTCATATCTTTAAAAAGATTGCTCCCTTGGGGCATCTGAGTGGCTCAGTCATTTAAGCATCAGCCTTCTGGTCAGATCACGATCTCATGGTTTGTGAGTTCAAGGCTCATACTGGGCTCTCTGTTGTCAGCGTGGAGCCTGCTTTGGATCCTCTGTCTCCCTTTCCCTCTGCCCTACCCCCTTTGTGCCCGCTTGCTCTCTCTCTCACAAAAATAAACAAGAATTTTTGAAAAAAAATTCTTCAAATATACGTGGCTTAAATTTAAAATACATAGAAGGGCAAAATGAAAAGCCTCCTAATACCTGCCACTAACCATCATATTCCCTTCTCAGAGACAATAATGTTCTTCTAAAGATACTCATATGTAAAAAAAAAAAAAAATTAAATAAAAAATTGTACATGTGTTGTCATATCCTTCCCCCTGCTTTTGACATCACAAATAATAACAGACTTTACACATTATTGTGCACCTTGCTCTTGTCATGTAACCAGACATCTTGAAATTCCTCTGGATAGGTAGAGCTTTACTTTTACAGTTTTAAAGACAGCAGCATAGTTTCTGTCTTCTTGCAGATACTGTTTTAAATTGGTTTCCTTTTTTGCTGTTTGCAGCAATGCTGCAAGAGATAACTTTGCGCCTACATTATTTTGCTCGCATGTGATGAGATCCTAAATACGGGATCACCGGGTGAAAGGTCCCATGGCATTTGTATGTGGGGTAGATACTGCCTCAAATGTCTTCCGTAGAAGCTGCGCGGATATCTATACTGTCACTAGCAAGGGTTGAAAGGACCTGTTTCTTTACATGGGTGCCAGCGTGGTATGTTATGAAACTTGTTAATCTTTGCCAATCTGATAAGTGAAAAGGAGGATATCACATGGTTTTAATTTGCATTTCACTTCAGAGGGGAGGGTGAGCGTCCTTTCATACATCTGTATGTAGGAGCCCTTTGTATTCACCTACCTTCCTGTGGAATGTTCTCTCCTTGACTAGTCAGCTGCCAGTTACCAATTTGTGTCACTTTATGTACAAGGGGAATGAGCCCCTTTTGTGTGATGCAAGTTAGAAGTGTTCCTAGTTTCCTGTTCATCTTTTCTCTTGGATTATGTTGCATTTCTCCCTGTGGACCGTTTTATCAGCTGCTAACTTGAAGGCCTTGGAATTTAACACTGTAAAGAGAAAAAGGCCTTCCCTACTCTAAAATTATTATTTTTAATTGTCCAGGCCTGCTTTCATTACCGCTTTGCTTTCATTTTTTGTATGATTCACTCACCTTGAATTTATGTTAGAACATAGGGATCCCAGTTTACTTTTTTTAGAAGGCTCTTGCTTTTCCCAGCCATTTACATATTAATCCATTTATCTCCTTTGGTTGGAAATGCCACCTTTATCGTCTGTTCAATCCCAGATGCTTGTGTGTCCATTTCCTGACTGTTCGCTTGATCAGCCTCCCTCTTCACGTCTTCATTGTAACCCTTCTAAGTATTAAGGGTTTTCTAACACATTTTGGTATTAGGATTAGCTTTTTATTCTTTATTGTTGTGTTGATGTGGATGTTAACACCCAATTTTGCAGTGACATTTAAAGGTGAATTATGCAAAATTTAACGGAAACCAGCATCTTATGTAACTGGGAAGTACGCTGACCTAGGTTGGTACAGCTCAGAGTTTTCTAATGTAAGCCTTAGTTTTGTTTTGTTTTTCCAGCGGGGGCAACCCAGATACCAAAATGAGTGAAAAGTACTTAATTATCCACTTTTGGGATCAAGATTGGTTTACGAGTTAGCATTCAGTCTCGAGGGAAGAAAAACATGATGCAATAGGTCGATAATTATAACACAGAATTCTTTAGTTGGAGAGTTGGGCAAAGAGGCTCGATGGCTGGGACTCTGAGTCTTTCGAGTTCATTTCCACGTGTCAGAAATATCGTGTCAGTAGTCACCTGGAGTGCAGCGGCCTTGGTGATTTTCCTGGTGAAGAGGCTTTGAGATGGAAAAAAAAAAAGACTGTAATGAACCAGAGACCTTTCATTGTGAATCGTGACAGCGTTTTGGCATCTCTCCTCCCTGTTACTCTGAAATAGCCCCTATAGTGGGAAAAAAAACAGTCGCCACTCCAGCACTTCTGTGTGTGTGTGTGTGTGTCCCTGTGTGAGCCAGGCTGTTGCCATATCGCACTGTGATACCTGGAAAGAGAAGAGAACTCATCCGGATGCCCACCTCAGTGCCGGTGCCCAAAGTGCAGGCACATCACTGAGTCGTCGTGGAGACTGGTTTTCTCCCGACGGTGAAGAGTTTCAACCATTACCTGAGCGTGGGTGCAAACACAGGTATAGTATCGAGGAGACCTGTCTTAGTTCGGGCTTCTGTAACACGGTCTCCCAGAGAGCCTGGTCTCACAGCTGTGGAGCAGTCCTCCAGAGAGCGTGGCCTAACGGCCATGTGTTTCTCACAGTCGTGGAAGCTTAAGTCCAAGGTCACCATGCTGCGTGTTTGGGTCCGGCCCGAGTGTGCTTCCTGGCTGTTGGAAGCCTGCCTTCCTGCTCTGTCCTCACCTGGTGGAGGGAGGAAGGGCTCTGGTCACTCTTGCTCTTCTTCTTCTTAGGGCATTGATCCCTTGTGACCTCCCCTCGAGCCTCGCCTCCAGGCACCCTCCCCCTGGGGGTTAAGGCTTCAGCATAGGAATTTGCCAAGAGGCACAAACATTCCGTCCACAGAAGACTGTCGAATAAGGTCTGGGCTGCTCTGAGCCCCTGTGCTCAGTCCTTTCCTCAGAGGACTCGAAGACCACTTTAGTTTCACTTAGTGTATGCAGAGTAAAAAGTAACTCCTGGGGTGCCTGGGTGGCTCAGTTGGTTGAGTGTCTGACTTAAGTCATGATCTCACGGTTCGTGGGATCGAGGCCCACATCAGGCTCTCTTCTGACAGCATGGAACCTTCTTGGGATTCTCTCTTCCCCTCTACGTCCTGCCCTTCCCCCACTCATGTTTTCATTCTCTCTCTCTCTCTCTCTCTCAAAAAAAAGAAAGTAAATCAAGAACATTCATCCTATTTTTCTTTAGGAGCTCTGGGCTAAAACTCACTTACACTTCTAGTCACGCCTGGGGTGGGCCCAGGGTGTTTCCATGATTTGTTTTATTTTTTTTATTTTTATTTAAAAAAAATTTTTTTTTTTAACGTTTATTTATTTTTGAGACAGAGAGAGACAGAGCATGAACAGGGGAGGGGCAGAGAGAGAGGGAGACACAGAATCTGAAGCAGGCTCCAGGCTCCGAGCTGTCAGCACAGAGCCCGACGCAGGGCTCGAACTCACGGACCGCAAGATCATGACCTGAGCTGAAGTCGGACACCCAATCGACTGAGCCACCCAGGCACCCCTCCATGATTTGTTTTAAAAGGAGCTATGGCTGGGGCGCCTGGGTGGTTCAGTCGGTTGGGCGTCGGACTTCGGCTCAGGTCATGATCTCGCGATCCGTGGGTTTGAGCCCCGCGTCGGGCTCTGTGCTGACAGCTTGGAGCCTGGAGCCTGCTTCGGATTCTGTGTCTCACTCTCTCTACCCCTCCCCTGCTCACGCTCTGTCTCTCTTTGTCTCAAAAATAAATAAAACATTTAAAAAAAAAAGGAGCTATGGCCTCCTTTGCTTTTGTAAGTGAGGGGTTTCAAAAAGAAGCACTCAGGGGCGCCTGGGTGGCGCAGTCGGTTAAGCGTCCGACTTCAGCCAGGTCACGATCTCGCGGTCCGTGAGTTCAAGCCCCGCGTCAGGCTCTGGGCTGATGGCTCGGAGCCTGGAGCCTGTTTCCGATTCTGTGTCTCCCTCTCTCTCTCTGCCCCTCCCCCGTTCATGCTCTGTCTCTCTCTGTCCCAAAAATAAAATAAAAAACGTTGGAAAAAAAAAAAAAAAAAAGAAGCACTCACTTGAATGTCAGTGTAGTTTTTGTTTGTATTTTACCATTTTAACCATTTTTTTAAAGTTTGTTTTTATTTTGAGAGCGAGCAAGTGAGGGAGGGCCAGAAAGACAGAATCCCGAGCAGGCTCTTACTGCCAGCACAGAACCTGATGCGGGGCTCGAACCGGGAGACCATGACCTGAGCTGAAATCAAGAGTCTTAACCGACTGAGCCACCCAGGAGCGCCCCCATTTTAACCATTTTTAAGTGGCCATTTCAGCGGTATTAAATACATCCACACTGCTGTGCCACCATCACCACCATCCATCTCCAGAACTTTTTCATTTTCCCAAACAGAAACTCTATACCCATTAGACACTAACTCCCCATTTGCCCCTCCTCCTGGCCCCTGGCAACCACCATTCTACTTTGCAATTTAAAAAAAAATTTTGGGGGGGGGCGCCTGGGTGGCGCGTCCCACTTCAACTCAGGTCACGATCTCGCGGTCCGTGAGTTCGAGCCCCGCGTCGGGCTCTGGGCTGACAGCTCAGAGCCTGGAGCCTGTTTCAGATTCTGTGTCTCCCTCTCTCTCTGCCCCTTCCCCGTTCATGCTCAGTCTCTCTCTGTCTCAAAAATAAATAAACATTAAAAAAAATTAAAAAAAAATTTTTTTTAATATATAATTGATATTCTGAAGCCAAACATGACTTATCCACAAGACTTCACCAATCTACTTGGCTTGAGCCTACAGTTGGCTGGTTGAGCTGGGGACGAAAATGCAGTCTTCATCAGTCCCTTAGAAACATGCTGAAAGTAGGTAAAACTGCCCGAGTTTATTCTGAAGAGAGGCACTCCCAGATTTTGGGAGTGGATCAGGGATTTCCTTACAAACGGTAGCATCCGAATCAACTGTGTTTTTCTTATCTCTTGGCCAGAGAGCATAGCTGACGTGCTGGTGCAATAAACCCTGTGTACACAGTTGCAAGAGTGTGCTGGGCACTGGCCGTGATGGGGAAGGCTGGGTGACCCCTGGAACAGAATGCACCAGGCACCCAGCACCGTGCAGTCGCTGCCCCGAGCAAGTTTGGAAATGGGAGTTTGTCAGGCAGGAGCGGTGACTCCTCAAGAGGAAGGCATTTTGCAATATTTGCATTGCTTTGAAGCCGGCTGCCAGGGAGATATTGTGACTTCTTGTCCGGCAGGGGCAAAGCTGGGGGTGTGAGGTTTTCACATGCTGGGACAAAGGTTGTTGAGAAAGGGAGATAATCATTAATTCTTTAGGTAAAATTTGTTGAACCCGCAGGCACTTTGTAGGAACCCTTGCTGCTCTCAGAGTCGGTGGCCGATCACGGTATGTCTTAGGCATTAACCCTGGGGTAAGAGCATAAATCTGGGTTCGGAGGTTGGGTCTGCCAATTTGTGACTTCGGGCATGTTGTTTAACTTTTCCGAGCCTCCATCGACTCAAGTGAAGAATGAACACAGATTTTGTTGGTGGTTCTTTGTAAGGAACAGACCAAGTAATGCACGATGCATTTAAAGGGTCTGGCACAGTCTAAATGCTTAGGAGAGCTCTTAGGCTCCTGGAAGAGGCCTGCAAATGGAACGTTATATACATGTGTATTTTTATCCTCCCCGACACACTGTTAAGATCTCCCAATCGTGAACTCTTGGACTCATTTGAATTGCGAATCCCTTTTACAGGAACACGGTCAGGTGTTTGGCTCTTCCTGGTGAGAAGTCCCGGATAATGGAGGCTGTTTCTTCCAGCTCAGCCAGCACGGGGGTGGCACGGGCGCCAGAGTGGCTCAGTCGAATGAGCGTTGGACCCTTGATCTCGGCTAAGGCCGTGATCTCACGGTTCATGAGATCAAGCCCTGTGTGGGGCTCTGTGCTGGCATTGTGGAGCCTGCTTGGGACTCCCTCCCTCCCTCCTTCCTTCTCTGTCTCCATCTCTCTCTCTCTGCTCCTCACTCACTGGCATGTTCTCTCCCTCTCAAAAGAACAAAACAAAACAAAAAGGACAAAAACAACTGGGGCAGCACTGCTTGCTCCTGATGGGAGGGAGTGAGGCAGATGCAGAGGTCATGGGAATTTTGCACAGCTCCTACCCGTTATGCCCTTTTCCTCCTCAAACAGTGGGCTGGAACTTGTTTTCAGTAGCTAGGTTCATTATCTTACCTTCTCAGAGCCATATCTCCTTTCCCCCAGTTTATGAAAAGCCAAACAAAATCCCTGGGCATGCTACTCACATCCTACTTTTAGGAGGGTCTGGGGACACCCCTGGGACACTCCCAGAGTCTACAGATGTGGGTTGAGATAAGGAGAATGTAAGTCCCCCAGCGCCTTGACTACCCCCCCCCTTTTTTTTTTTTAATTTAATTTAAATCCCCAGGGGTTAGCAGAGGTTTGCAGGCTGAAGAGCAGAGAACAAGGGGTGGGCAGAGATAAGATCCAGTTCTGTTGTCCTGTGCACCCAAATAATGCCTCTGCTCTGATAACAGCCTCTCTGGGTTTCCTTGGAAAGGGCATTGAGAGATGGGTAGTGGGAGTGTGAAGAATGAGCCTTCAGATCCACCCCACTTGACGAAATTCAGAAAATGTAGTGCAGAAATGTAGGCTTTTCCAGTTGGTGAATCCAGAACAATGGGATTGTTGGCAGACGTCTTGAAACTAGTTCTTTTTTCAAAGCATCTTTGTGTTCGGTGGGTACATGTGCTTGGCTCATCAACATGGGTGCCTTAATCACAGTGCCCGGGAGGGCTGTGGCTTTCACTCGCAACAGAAAGGCACGTCACGAGTGGTATCTTCCCTGCAGGTGCTAGGAGGTTTTCTTGGAAGAAAGAAAACGTGACTCTTAACGCAGAAAATGAGTGTGTCAGTGGACACACGTCTCACGAACTTACTAGGGGAGACTGATTTCGTTCCTCGCCTCTCGGTTTTATCTTAATCATTCCTAAGGCGACTTTTCCTCCCCCTTAGTTATGCAGTAGCCTGCTGGCTGACATTGAACTCTCGACTGTTAATCCTGAGGAAATGAACTCCTGTAATTTATAGGCCAGGGGACAGATGTAAAGAGACAGAAGGGATAGTCAGATGGTTTCAGTGCCTTTTTTTTCTTTCTTTCCCATGATGTCTTCTCCCAGAAACCTTTTGAAAGCACCAAAGCTAAACAAAATTGTTACAATAGGAAGACACCTGTCATTCCTCCTCCATAGAGAATTTTAGGGGTTTCTGCAGAATTTTGCGTTGCCATATGCCCATGTAGGAACAACTGTGGTCTTGTAATTTTTGTTGTGTACCGTAATTTCATGGATGGAAACGGGTGGGAGGCTGGCTGGAGTAGGAAGCCAGGCTGAAGAATTAAAAATGATGTCTTTCTTTGAGGAGGTCCCCATCACCCCCTCCCGCTGGCTTCTCGACCGTGGGACCCGGTCGCATCACTTCCTGTCCAAGTTGGCACGGAGTGGGGCACAGTATCTCTGCCCAGTGTTCTCAAACTGTAGTTGGCAAGTTTCCAGTAATAGAGTCACCCGGAGAAGCACTCAGCCCCCTTTTTCTCTTGCCGAGGCCTCAGTCCATCTGTCTCTTGCGTTTTGGAATAGTCCCATAGAACTCCTAGATCGTGCCTTTGATTAATGGAGCACCGGCTTCCTGAGCATCCAGGTTTGCCCCTGCTTTTTCCTTTGATGCTTACTTAGACCCTCTGTCCTCCCTAGGGAGGACTCATCACATGCTTTCCTGTGGGAGAAAGGAAGAATGCATTCCTCTCCAGCCCTTGTTCTTTGTAGACTCAGAGAAACCGTTCCCATTTTCCAGTGCCTGCTCTGTGCTGGGCACAGTGGTGTAAAGGCTCTGCGTGCATGACCTCATTTCATCCCTGTAGCCCTGGAAGGTGGGCGCAGTGGTCATCCCTGAGTGTTTTTTTTAAGTTTGTTTACTTTTGAGAGAGAGAACGCATGCGCACAAGTAGGGGAGGGGCAGGGAGAAAGGGAGACACAGAATCCAAAGCAGGCTCCAGGCTCTGAGCTGTCGGCACAGAGCCCTATGCGGGGCTTGGACCCACAGACCGCAAGATCATGACCTGAGCTGAAGTTGGACGCCTAACCAACTGAGCCACCCAGGCGCCCCCTGAATGTGGTTCAGAAAGGTTGTCTGCCCCAGGTCACGTGGTGGGGCAGCAGGATTGCTCCTCTGATGGTCAGAGGCCTTTCCCCACTTTGGGGCTTCACTTTCTTAGTCCGCAGTAGGCAGCAGATGTTAGAATGTATATTTGGGATTTCCTCTGCTCTTGGCAGTGTAGATGGCTCCAACGCAACTTACGTTTCCTGTCCCCTGGCCTTCACTTCCTTCTGAGTCCTCCCTAGCTCTCCTTAACGTCTACTAACACGTCTGTTCAAGGCTGTCTGGACTTTTTGTGAGCAGGCTCTGCAGAATTCCTCCAGACCCACCCACTGCCAAATTCCAAAGCCATTGCCACGTTTTTTGATTTTTGTTACAACACCCCCCCTACTTGGGGCAACCAAGAACTATATTAGAATTCTATCCCTACCATGACAAAAGTCCCTAGATTTAATGCTTAGGGTGGTACAGGTATATTATCTTACAGCTCTGTAGGTTAGAAGGTCAACAGAGGACTCACTGGAATCAAATCAAGGGGTGGGCAGGTCTGGTTCTGAGAGAATCTGTTTCCTCATTGCCCCAGCTTCTAGAGACCCCCATGCACTCATTGCCCCAAGCAAGACCCCCTAGCTTCGTCTTCAAAGCCACCAGTGGCAAATTGAGCCCCTTTCACACTTCAGATTTCTCCTACTACTTCTTACGTTGTCCCATCTCTGTCTCTCTGACCGCAGCCAGAAAAGTCTGTCTGCTCTCAAGGGCTCCTGATGACATCGGGCCCACCTGGATGACGCAGGTGACCTTCCTCAGCTCTCTGGTCCTTAACCTTAAGCCCTTCTTCAAAGTTCTTTTTGATGCCACTCTCAGGTTCGGGAATTAGGACTTGGATGTCTTTGGTGGTAAGGCAGGGGGGCATTATTCTGCCCACCACACAAAGGAAGGTATAAACACTTTGCAAAAATAAGTCTCTGCTCATCCTTTGCGACCAGCATTCCTATAGGCCACACGTCTGGTTGCCAATACAACAAGCATTTCACTCAGGGCTCCTCTCTTCCATCTGGCTGGCAGCATTTACCTTGCAGAACAGGTGCGAGATGAGTAAGAGCCTTTGGAAGACTGGAAACTTCGTCCTTTCCTCTTGTAGTGAAACCAAGCAACGGAAGCAAGGAGACCCCTCGGGTTGGGACTCTGCTCTTTGCTGTGAAAATAAGAACAAAAACTAAAACAACAGAAGCCTTCCATCACAGAAAAAGAACTGCTGGTGTATAAAACCGGCCCACCTCCTAAAAGGCTCTGTCTCCTTTGAACCCAAAGCTGAGCCGTATCGCAGTTTCCTGGGAAAATCGGACCCCTCGCTGGCATCTGGTTGTGTGACTGAGCAGGGTCCCCTTGGGGGGTCGGGAAGCATCCTCTCCCCTTGCCACCTGGAGTTGGATGCCCGTTCCGCACTGACAGCTGGTTAGCCTGTAGGGTCCTCACAAGTTAAATCTTGTCTCAGGAGATAATTTGCTCGAAGATCAAAGCACAGATGGGATAGATTAATTTTTCGACACAGCCCGGGTCTGGGAGAATGTAAACACTGTCTGTTAAGTGCTGCTAATGTCCTTCCTTGTTGAACGAGTAATTTGGAGCACTCTTGTTTTCTTTTAAGATTATAATTATGCATTTGATGGATTCGCATCTTAGTATGCTGAAAAGGGACTCCGAAAACCTTGTGCCTCACTAAGAGAAGGCCTTGAAAGGACCAGTTCTTAGTGTACATTTCAGCGCCTCATTTAGAACAGGGCTTCTCAAGGGCCTTTGGTGCTGGTGGTGGTGGTGGGGGTGTGGATTTGCCCCTTGCCGGCCATTTGGCACTGTCTGGAGACAGTTGATTATCACGATTCAGGGGAGGGGTGCTCCCAGCGTCTGGTGGTTTGAGGCCAGGGATGCTGCTCGAACACCTTACAACACCCGGGGCATCCCTGTTACGCAGCCAGAAAGGTCAGTAGTGCAAGGCTGACAAACCTTTGGAGGGACGGTCTTCTCTTCTCCGCTTCTCTTTTCCAGATGGGCCTTTAACGCTACATGTAGGTGGAATTTCACTCTGAGGGTCTGCTCCTTTTGTTTTCTCGCTCACCACAGCATCTTGTCCTCAGGAGGCTTAGAGCCCGTCATCCGTGTTAAGATCTTCATCTTTGTTGGTCTCGGAGGAGAGCTTGTGGTGCCGTCAGCACCGTCCCCAGAGTGGAAAGAACACAGGGTTTGGACTTCTCTCAGCCTCTGCTGTCCTACATGGAGCTTGGAGGGATTCAGAGCACCCAATTCAGGATGGTTGTATTCAAGAGAGACGGTGTTGGAAAATGTTTGACCTGTAGGAAGGACAGAGTAAAGGTCTTTTTCCCCCCAGACAGTTCATCAGGAGACTGTGTGCAAAGTCCAAGCGTCCTAGGGTCCCGTTTTTGGGGTAGAACATTGCATATAAAGGAGAGGCAGAAATCTTTTTTTTTTTTTTTTAACATTTTATTTATTTTTGAGACAGAGAGAGAGAGAGCATGAACAGGGGAGGGTCAGAGAAAGAGGGAGACACAGAATCCGAAACAGGCTCCAGGCTCTGAGCTGTCAGCACAGAGCCCGACGCGGGGCTCGAACTCACGGACCGCAAGATCATGACCTGAGCCGAAGTCGGACGCTCAACCGACTGAGCCACCCAGGTGCCCCAGAAATCTTTTTTTTTTAAGAAAATTTTTTTAACATTCATTTAAAAAAAAATTAAAAAAAAATTTTTTTTAACGTTTATTTTTGAGACAGAGACAGAGCATGAACAGGGGAGGGGCAGAGAGAGAGGGAGACACAGAATCTGAAACAGGCTCCAGGCTCTGAGCTGTCAGCACAGAGCCCGACGCGGGGCTCGAACTCACGGACTGTGAGATCATGACCTGAGCCGAAGTCGGACGCTTAACCGACCGAACCACCCAGGCGCCCCTAAAATAAAATTTTTTTAAATGTTTGTTTATTTTTGAGCCAGAGAGAGACAGAGCATGAGCAGGGAAGGAGCAGAGAGAGAGGGAGGCACAGAATCTGGAGCAGGCTCCGGGCTCTGAGCTGTCAGCACAGCTGACTTGGGGTTTGAACCCATCCCTGAATGGTGAGATCATGACCTGAGCCAAAGTCGGACACTTAGTCGACTGAGCCATCCAGGTGACCCAGAAATCTTTTTTTTTTTTTTTGAATGTTTTTGATTTATTCTTGAGAGACTGCTAGCAGGGGAGGGGACAGAGAGAGGGAGACAGAGGACCTAAAGCAGGTTTCAGGCTCTGCTGAGAGCACAGAGCCTGTCGCAGGGCTCGAATTCACAAACCATGAAATCATGACCTGAACTGAAGTTGGATACTTAACCTACTGAGCCACCCAGGCATCCCAGGAGGGGTAGGAATCTTAAGCCCTTAAGGGGATTTTTTTTCTCAATTGTCCAGGAAGGAGATGGAAAAAATGTATAGCTTTTTAGTAAAGATGACTCTGTGATTGACAAAACAATCTGAGGCACTTAAGAGACCCGTTTTGCCTCAGGCCAGAGCTAATTTTAAAAGGAAAAATGACAGCAACTAGTTCAAGTTGGAACATTCCTGATTTAATTACAGATACCTGCAGGGGCGCCTGGGTGGCTCAGTCGGTTGAGCGTCCGACTTTGGCTCAGGTCACAATCTCGCAGTCCGTGAGTTCGAGCCCCGCGTCAGGCTCCGGGCTGACGGCTCAGAGCCTGGAGCCTGCTTCCGATTCTGTGTCTCCCTCTCTCTCTGCCCCTCCCCTGTTCATGCTCTGTCTCTCTCTGTCTCAAAAATAAATAAATGTTAAAAACAAAATTAAAAAAAAAATTATAGATACCTGCAAAAGTCCCTTCCCATAGGTGGGTTTCAGCAGTTGGGTTGTTCCTTGGTCATTTACTTGGTTGAGAACAGCTTAGAACAAAGGGTGAGGTGTCAGATTTGGCAGAGAAATCGGTCTCCTTTCGATTCAGGTCTGGAGTTTCCCATTAGTCAAGTGGACCTAATAGTATTTGCCTCAGAGGATGGCTGTAAGAATCGAGGGAAAGCGTATTTTAAGACATCTGGCACTTGGGGCTCCTGGGTGGCTCAGTTGGTTAAGCATCCAGCCTTTGATTTCCGCTCAGGTCATGATTTCACAGCCATGGGATCGAGCCCCATGTCAGGCTCTGTGCTGACAGCTCAAGCCTGGGGCCTGCTTGGGATTCTGTGTCTGTCTGTCTCTGCCCCTTCTCTCTCTCTCTCTCTCTCTCTCTCTCTCTCTCTCTCTCTCTCTCT
>NC_064807.1:10350476-10404147 GCF_023721935.1 Panthera uncia | reverse complement strand
TCTCTCTCTCTCTCTCTCTCTCTCTCTCTCTCTCTCTCTCTCTCTCTCAGATAAACAAAAAAATTAAGAAAAGTGGTTGATCATTGCAAAATTTGCCATTTTTCTAGTTAATTTCTCGGCCTGTCAATTTGCCCCTCGCCACTTTGAGAAGCTGAGTCTCAGTCTTTCCCTCGCCTGAATAGCAGAAGGACCAGCCATCACTGTGTGGTGGAGACAGGCAGGAGCTGATAGGTAGTGGGAAGGGGAGATGGGGCGTGTTTGGCTGGGGGGGGGGGGGCACGCACAGGCAGAGGATGCGGGAAAGGAAGTACAGGCTGTTGGGGACACACGGTACCGGGGACGGTGGGGGTGGTGGGCAGAGAGGTTCCAGCCGTGAAACCTCTTACGTGAGGTGCAGTTAGCCGGGTAAGGTGGCCGACTGGGGAAAGAGGCTGGCTGTTCCAGACAGAGGTGGGAAGGCATCCTTTATTCACAGCCCGAGAGAGTTGAGTTCCATTTTGAATTGGAGGGTGGGGGGGGGGGGGGGGGGGTAGGGGGGTGTGCTGAGTTGGGGATAAGGTCTTAAAGGGCCTGGTAAGCCACGTTAAGGAATTTGAAACTTGATCTCAAGGGTGGGGGCAAATCACTCAAGAGTGTGAAGCCGGGTGAGTGGTGTAAGTAGAAATGCCCCCCAGCCTGGCGAGAGGAGGATGGCTGAGAGCCGAGGCACCCGTAGCGGTGCCCAGGTGAGCGACACCTAGCCTGGCGGGGGCCCCCTGGCCAGAGAGAGGTGGACAAGGTGGAGTCGGGGGGAGGAGGGACTGTGGGAGCTGACCGGGTGGGAGAGGGACGAGGCTGGTGCCCAGGTTTCTGGGAGGCCCAGCTGCTCGCTCCTCGGGGAGGGCAAGCCTGGGAGGCTGTGGGAGAGGGAGACGAGCTCAGTTTGGGGCAGACTGAGTTCTAGGGTCTGCGGGACGTCCGAGGGAAGGCTCCTTTGGAACCGTGCTTTCCACGTTCGGAAAAGGATGTGCCCCGTGAGTCAAGTTCCGCGGGGCTCCGCGTGTAGATAGATGGTAGAAGGAGTAAGATCGCCCGCCGAGGGGTGGAGGCTCAGGGCGGAAGAAGGGGGCTTGGGGCCAAATCCCAAAGAGCAGCAGCCCGGGAAGGAGATGAGGACGGGCGTCCAGAGGGTCAGAGGAGACCTGCCGGGATGCACGGCAAGGAGGGCGCAGTTACTGGCGTCCCATCCTGTGGAGCCGTGAGAACGGGGTCGTCTGTGGGATCTGGCAGCAGGAACGTTTCCGGGGTGTGAGGCCTGCTGGGCCCAGACACGAGGGTGGCGGCACGGGTGGGACGTGAGGAAGGGGCGGCAGCCTGTGTAGATGTAGGGTCTCCGCTGGCCTTGGAGGGCGTTAGGACAAGGTGTGCCCCGGGGGGTGGGCGCAGTCGCCAGAGGTGAGGCTCAGTGAGCGGACCAGGGGTGAGGCTGCTGCACCCACGGGCCCCCTTAGCCGGTGCTCAGGGTGTGGCCGCAGTTCTCCGCCTGGGGCGGTTTGCTGGGGTGGGGGGAGGAGGATATCGGGCAATCGGTAAGACATTTGTGGTTGTTGCCACTGAACCAAGGGAGGGGTGGGTGCTCCCGCATCTGGTGGGTGGGAGCCTGGGATGCTACTAACCCCCCTGCCGTGCTCAGGCCAGCCCCCACATCGCGGGGTCACCTGGCCCCAAATGTCATTTGTACGAAGGCTGAGAAACCTGGGGGGAGGTGAATCTTCGAGGATCCTCTTTGAAGAGGAGGGAAGGGGAGGGCGGTGGCTGAAGGTGGATGTGGGAACAGTGTCCTTCCGTCCCCCGCTCGGGCCTCACGGGTGGTGGCCTTTCGCTGGTCTCCCTGCCTTAACCGCGTCACCTTCCTCATCAGGATGTAGTTTTTCAACTACTTAGTCTGCTGTGGCCATTTTCACCCCCACCCCTTCCCATTACCGCGATGCGAGGTGTTCTTCGGTCCTCATTTCTGTTTCTGGGCAACTTGTAGGACATTTGTATTTTCATGCCATGTGGCCAGGAGAATCTGCTTTGGCACCAGAGAGACCGGTGTTGCTCTGGCTGATCTAACGTAGCCCGTAATTCATGGTCAGGGTGATGAGGCTTTAATGCGAGGTCCATCGACCCCTGGACCGTCAGGCTTGGGGAAGGACAGGAAGTATTCCTGGTCTTTGGAAGCAAGCCTCGCTTTGGCTTCAGGGAAGAAAAGAGTTCAAGTGGTTCTCACCAGATGGGGTTGCAGGAGCTCTCCCAGCCCTGGGGGGAACAAATCAAGTTGTTATCCCAACTCCGTGGAGGCTGCTTTCCCAGGTTGGTTGTTACTGAAATGTATGGGGTTGAGGAGGCGCGCGGCACTTGCGTGAGCTCTCCCTCTCCTGCTCTCCCCTTGCAGCCTTCTCCGATTGCAACGCAGAGTTCCTCAGACACTCTGGCTACTCCTCTGATAATCCGTGTGCTGCACGGTAGGGAAGGTTGCCGGCTGGATTTTGTGAGCCCCCCTGATGTGAGGCTGGCGGCGGCCTGGTTCCAACTTACTGTCCATGTTTTTTAGTTCACAGAACAGCCTTGGAGAGTCCGGGGTGAGTTTGAGGAGGAAAGTTGTCTTTTCTGTGTCCAGGAGTGTTGTCCCCGGCCACAGCGGGTCGATCTGCAGCCCCGGAAAGAATTGCAAACAAGCTCAATATCGAGTGTTGGCCAAGAGTTCTCAAGACGGAGGGAACATGTGGGTTAGGCATCGGTAGCATCTTCGTTTTAAAATGGGGTGAAGGAGAGAGATCACACTGAGCGCTGGCCACGGTGAATGCACCATAAGCCTTGGTTGTGGGCGAATCCTTTCTGAATGAATTGCTCTATGTACAGATGGGTTTCAGGCCCCTTTCCATTAAATTGTCTTTCATGTAATTTAAAGAGATGGGGCTGGTAAGAATTCTCTTCCTGCACACTGAGGGTCACAAGACCAGTGACACAGGCATGCCTTTTCTGTATCAGCTTCTCAAGTCGCACTCCGTCTACAACCCCACGAAATAGTAACACACACTGTGGCTTTTTCACTTTCTTTGTTGTACCAGCCCATGCTGCGCAACGGGAAAGTGATGGTGGGAAAAGGGAAAAACGATTTGCCTTTTGGTTTGCCCAGTTCCTTTTATTTTGTGTGCTCAAAATTCTCTATGGTAATTCCTTGGAGGAAAGGGTATTTTTTATGGATCAGTAACTAAGGGGAAGTAATGAGGGGAATCCTTACCCTTGTGTGATATCCATAGTCATTCGAAACCATATTGCAAACCCTCCGTGGAAATGATTAATGGTTTTTCTCACTTGGGACAACCAGCAGAAGATTCTCTAGGGAAGGAATCAAACTGCTTTCTCAGTGTTACTTAAGGCACTGACCCAGGAAGGCTTTCTAAAGGTCTATATGGAGGATTCCTGATTTTGTGATTGTAGCAGATGAATCTGGGGTATCTCTAGGCTGTTAATCTCTGGTAGCATGTGCAAATGCCCGTTTGCTTTCTAGGACTGCGTTAACAGTAAATAGCAGGGATATTTACCAAGAACGTTTGCAAAGAGAATACAAGCAAATCTGTATTTATTTGAACAAACAGATATTCATGACTTGTGTGAAAAAAAAATCCAATAGGTAGAGGGAGATTTTTATCAACAAATATCCGCCCCCCCCCCAACTAACTCACCATGTATTTATATGTCTGCATTTGTGTAGAAAAAAATATAAAAGGATATCCTTAAATGTTCACAGTAGTGAAGGGTTTTTTTTTTGAATTATGCTAATTTAATTGCAATTTTTTTCATTAAAAAATCTGTTTTAATTCATTTATTTTTGAGAGACAGAGACAGTCAGCAGGGGAGGGGCAGAGAAAGAGGGAGACACAGAATCCGAAGCAGGCTCCAGGCTGTCAGCACAGAGCCTGATGCAGGGCTTGAACTGGTGAACCATGAGATCAGGACCTGAGCCAAAGTCAGACGCTTAACCAACCGAGCCACCCAGGTGCTCCTTTTATTTTCATTTTAGTATCACCTGTATTTGCAAAGACGCTTACTTTCTTTTCCACTTACTCCACAGGAAAACAAGAGGGGAAGAAAGCATATATGAATTTTCAACTTTGCTTCTGGTTTTATTTCTTCTTCATGCTCATTTTGATAGTTCTTCTTCCAGACCTCTTATTCCAGAACCTTCTAGTAGGGAGAGTGGAGAGTCCCCGGTCAAGACCCTTCTGCGAGGTCTGTCCCCTGACTTCCTACAGTGGGTGTGATCCCACTCCTCCCTGTGGGAGAGAACATTTCACCTAGTAAACAGCAGGGGTACCTCATTCTACAACTAACTTGGTTCGTTAGAAGCTTCTTGTTAGTGAAGAGAATTGCCAGGGAGTTGTTGCTGACAGACCGAACCTGACTGGTCGGGGAAATCTCTATGGTGTTTCGATATAGTCTGTGTTTCGTGCTTACCAGTTTTTGTTCCTTTAGAATAAAAGACCAGGTCAGTCCTTAGAAAGGCCTGTTTTCCCTTGCTTTTTCTGTTGTGGCTCAGACAGCTGTCTCTGCACACAGTTTGAGATGGGAGCAACCTGGCTCCCACAAGCCCCTCGGCTGCATTGTGGGGGTGTGAGAGAGAAGCCACCCCACTCCTCCCAGTGCCCCAGCCACCTGGCTCCTTTGTTTCTTTCTCCTCCTTGTCATCAGGGGTGTGAGCAGCAGTGTCTCCATGACATAGGAACTCGGAAGCTGGTGAATAAATCCCCGAGCAGGTGGCCGCCTATTGTCTGTGTGGAGGAAGTGACCCTGGTCCTTCCTGGGACGGCTTTCATCTTTTGATAGCTTCTAGAGGGGAAAATGATCATTCAGTAGGACTGGGGGATTGTACATACACAGTCCGGGGGCGAGTCGGAACATCCCCTAGGGAAGACCTCCGTGGTGGACTTTTCTCCTAGCCACGTCACTCTGAGACCCTCTGGGGTGAGGACTTGGTTTCCATGTGGACATGTCTGAAATGTCAGCAGTCTCAGGACCACTGCGTTGAAGGCAGATATTCAGAAAATAAGTTTCAAATTGGAAAAAAAAAAACCCATCATACTGCAGGTAGGAAAAATATGTAGCCTTAATCTGTGGTAAATTCTCTTGTAATTTTTAGTTCCTTTTTAGATATCGGTAATTCTAAGGAGAAGCTCTGATCTTTGGGTTTTATGGAAACCATTAGGATGTCAGTTAAAAAAAGCTACTCATTCTTTTTGTTTGTTTTGAGAGAGAGAGAGAGAGAGAGAGAGAGAGAAAGAGAGAGAGAGTGTTTGCATGTGTGTGCTAGGGGAGGAGGGGCAGAGAGAGAGAGAGAGAGAGAGAGAGAGAGAGAGAGAATCCCAAGCAGGCTCTGCACTGCCAGCACAGAGCCTGACGTGGGGCTTGAACTCACGCACCATGAGATCATGACCTGAGCCAAAATCAAGAGTCACAGGCTGAAATGACCGAGCCACCCAGGCACCCCCCCCAAAAACCCACTCGTTCATGTTACCTGAATAACATGGTGGTGTTTACCACTCCTTCCACATCCATTCATAAGCCTGACTGTACTCCTTTGGGCTAAGCAGCAGGAACAGATAAGTCCTTTTCAAACTCCACCAACCTAAAGGAACCTGGACTCCTCTATCAGAGCAAATTCTTTCAGGAGTGAGAGGCCATGGGCAGCCTGGTCTGCTGGGTCTGAGCTTCTAGGTCTTTGGGGTGGGGGAGGGAGGGGCTCAAGAGAAAAGGGACCAGCGGTGGTGAAGAAATCTCTGTAATCATTCTGTTTTATCCAGGTGCCTTTTTTTTCTTCCCCTGAACTATCCCTGGACTTGATCAAACCCTTTCCCCCCTTTTCCGGGACTCCAGATTCATTTCCTACCATATGTTCAGTTTCTCCAAGGTCATGTGGCTCAAGGAGTCCTTAGGGCCAGCGCTCCTGCTGCTGTGGCATTGTGTCTTTGTATCTTGGGAGGAGCTGAACACGGGACAGGAAGGGAGAGCACTAGAACAGGTGCTCTCTAAGGAGGAAAGCCCGCCTGCAGAATTGAAGGAGGCAGATGAAGAACATGACCCGAAGTGGGGTGGCGGGTCATGATTACTTATTAATGTCACCTGTGTGGCACCAGCCGCAGGTGTTCTGATCAAAAGATCGAGAAGCCTCTCTCCCTTCCTCAGGCTTCTCTCCGTTCCAATCAAGGTGAAAGGACAAGGTGGGGAGAACACAGATGAGCCATGGGGGCAAAGGGAAAACAGAGGAATTTGCCTGTTTCCCTCTTTCACGCAGACAGACTGGATGGGAGACACGGTCGTGACCCATGATGGCATTTAATACCAGTTTCGGTAGACGAGGCTATTTGGCTTTATAAGAATGATTCCCAGAATGATGAATGTGAAGTTAGCTGTCTGTTTGAACTCAGAGGGTGCAAAGTTGCTTTTCAGTTTGTTGTTTGTTTTTCCTGATTCCACTTTTGGAAATGAGAAAGGTGTTGAAAGAAATTACTTTTTCATCAGACTGTATTGCATGTCTAAAAACCCATCTGATTCAGAATTGCATTTACCCCTGAACTCTGTGAAGTTAGATGGTCCCTCTGTTTCCTGAAACCATGCTTAAGGAACTGTTAATAATGATGTCTCTCAGCTGTGTTCTAGACCCTGCTCTTGGTGTTAGGGATACAGCGGTGAACAGATGTGATCCCTGCCTGCACGGATCTTGCAGTCCAGTTGTGTAGACTGACATTCAACAGAGAATTAAAAATAGTGCAGTTAGGGGCGCCTGGGTGGCTCAGTCGGTTAAGCGTCCGACTTCGGCTCAGGTCACAATCTCACGGTCCGTGAGTTTGAGCCCCGAGTCAGGCTCTGGGCTGACGGCTCAGAGCCTGGAGCCTGCTTCTGATTCTGTGTCTCCCTCTCTCTCTGCCCCTCCCCCGTTCATGCTCTGTCTCTCTCTGTCTCAAAAATAAATAAACGTTAAAAAAAAAATTAAAAAAAAATAGTGCAGTTATAATTGTGACAGGAATTAAAGTAAGGAAAAGGAGTGTGTAACGGGAAGATGGAATCTTGTGTCAGCTAGGAGAGCTTTCCCTAGAAGTGACTTGAGACCTGAGGACTGATAGGATGGGCTGGGTGCAGGTTGGGAGTGGTTGCTCCAGAGGGTGAAGCGGGGGAACGGTGATGGTACAGCATGTGCAAAGGCCCTGGGGTAGAAAGGGTGTTTTGCCTGCTTGAGGAACAGATTAGGATTCTGTGACGGATGAAGAATGGACAGGATGAGAGCAAAAGTAGAAGCAGAAGATCAATTCAGAAGCTCAGGGACTTGCCCGAGGTCCATTGGCTGGTGAAGTGGCCAAGCCAGGACTCAAATCCAAAACTGTATGAAGATTAAAGCCATCCTTTCCTGAACGTTTTGTTAAACAATATGCAGCAATGCTGGTCACCTCAACCCACAGACTATTTAAAAGGTTCTGAAGTGAAAGCTTTCTTTCCATGTGGCTTATTGGCCTTTTCATTTATAACCTAACCTGTGTTTTACTATCAAGTTATCGGCTGCAGAAAGGAGAGGAGGACTTACTTGGATCACCCAGCGGAAAGTTGGAATTAGGCCCGCCTTCGGCTTCAGCCTTGCCAAAATGCACTTTCTTTAATTCATCCAATCGCATTCTTGGCGAATCTGCGCAAGTCCGTACTGGGCCTTGGCTTCACCCCCATAACAGCTTCAGGATCTCTAAGGAAAATATTTTGAAATGTTTTCTCTTGATCAGGGTGTTTGCGCTCAGATCCCCACATACGCTGCTCTCAGTGCAGAATGAGCTGTTTTTCCCTGATGGGGTTTTCTTTGTTAGGAATGCATGTGGTTGTAATTTGTCACCTTTGTTTAAAAAAAAAAAAATCATTAATCGGGTGCTTTGCCAGAGAAAGTGGTTTAGGTGTTGGCATCTTTTATTTTCCAGAGACATAAGCATGTTCAGAGGCAAAATTTAAAATGGACTAGTTCTGTTAGGAAATAATAAAATGACTCTCGTGCATGCAGGGCCCCCTCGTGCAAAGTTACTGTGCTTGGAATTTCTCTGGTTCTGATGACTTCCCTGTGATGAAGGTATATTGTAGCATTTGGGGAAACTGAGGCTGAAATATGGCAGAACTAAGACCTGAACTCAGGCCCTCTCAGGGTCCCTGTTCTTCAGCCCCCATGCCGTTCTGGTTTATTTTAGGCAGTTGCTGGGAGTTCCCTCAAATGCTGGCAACTAGAGTGATGGCAGATTGAGGAAATCTGAGTCAAATAATGACTTTTTCTTACTATGGGAAGGACCACAGATGAGAAAAAGGCCTTTTGATGCGAGTCTCTGTCTAATACAAAAGTTTTGGTAAATTCAAAACCTCCCTGTGTTCTCATGTACTTGAATAGGACTGTTGGAAGATCAGTAAATGTTTTTCATGGTTTAGTGGGAATTGAACCCAAATATAATGGCAGTCTCCATGACCACTTGAAAAAAAAATCTTTTGTCGAGTAGTTCTCAAATTGTAATTCTCACCTGAATCCCCCGAAGGCTATATTAAAACACAGATTGATGGGGCGCCTGGGTGGCTCAGTCGATTGAGCATCTGACTTCAGCTCAAGTCGTGATCTCGCGGGTCATGGGTTCGAGCCCCGCATCAGGCTCGCTGCTGTCAGCGCGGATCTCACTTTGGATCCTCTGTCCCTTGCTCTCTCTCTACCCGTCCCCTACTTGTGCTCTGCCTCAAAAATAAACATTGTAAAAAAAGGGAAGAAAAAGGAAAACACAGGTTGCTGGTCCCCACTCCTAGACTTTGTGATTCAGAAGGCGTGGGACTGGTCTGAGCGTTGAGATTTCTGACCGGTTTCCAGGTGCTGCTCCTGCGGGTCTGCGGGCCACAGTTTGAGAACCACTAGGATGGGGACAGTAATAAATGCTAATGAAGTTAGATGAGCCAAGAGCTCGTCCCCGAGAGCCATTTTCCAGCCTCAGACGGAGGCCACAAGCCGAGTCAGAGTGGCATCCTCCTGTTTACCAGAGTCCGCATAATTGTCCGGACTGCTGATAAGGTTGAGTCAATCAAGATTCAGAAACCCAATAGCTACGATATTCTACTTTGTAGATTATGGAGATGATCCTTACTTGGGGATGTTTTAGTGCCAAAGGCTTTCTGGCTTTTCCTTCCCTCTTTGCAGTGATGTGAGAACTATCGGCAGTAACCAAAAGGTTTATGATTCCTATTTGGCTGGAAATGAAATCACATAGGCTGATTTAGTAAGCCTGAAGAAATTCTTTCAGATTGGATGTGTCCAGACTTGTATTGGAATATGAAATACTTGATTTAAGACCAGGGCATAAATGTTTTTGAAGCTGTGTCTCTCAAAATACAATTAGAAGAAAATTCTTTTGGAATGCAAAAATTACCTTCTAGTGGTGATAAAAATGCTGTCAACTCTTCTATTAAGAAATAAAACAACGGCACCTGGGTGGCTCAGTGGGTTTAGCGTCTGACTTTGGCTCAGGTCATCATCTCACGACTTGTGAGTTCGAGCCCCGCGTCGGGCTCTGTGCTGACAGCTCAGAGCCTGGAGCCTGCTTCGGATTCTGTGTCTGCCTCTTTCTCTGCCCCTCCCCTCACTCGTTCTCATTCTCTGTCTCTCAAAAATGAATAAACATAAAAGAAATAAAAAAGTTTTAACCTTTGTGATGTTACAGTCACAGCATTAATTTGTGTATAGACAGACATCACTGATCATATTTAAAATATCAAACTTTTTCACAGGTGTTCTAGAGACAACTACTTTTTACATCATCCTTCTCTAATTAAAATATTTCAGGGGTACCTGGGTGGCTCATTCGGTTGAGCATCTGATTTCGGCTCAGGTCATGATCTCAGAGTCCGTGGGTTCGAGCCTCGCGTCGGGCTCTGTGCTGACAGCTCAGAGCCCGGAGCCTGCTTCAGATTCTGTGTTTCCCTCTCTCTCTGCTCCTCCCCTGCTCACACCCTGTCTCTCTCTCTGAAAAATAAATAAAGATTAAAAAAATTATTTTTAACATTTGAAAGTTGATGGGGGAGGTGCTAAGTTATATTTCTTCTTTATTCTTTAGAGTCTGTTTTGTTTCAGTTTGAGGAGGAAAATCAAAATTAAGACTAAATACAAAGGGATTTCAGAAAATCTTGTTTTAAAGAGTCGGAGAAAGTTTGGAGCCACTTCTGATAATGAACCTCAAAAAAATGAGATATATTAGAATGTTTTTTTAAACATCAAATCCCATTCATGAGATTTCTTTTTTTTTTTTTTTTCAACGTTTTTTATTTATTTTTGGGACAGAGAGAGACAGAGCATGAACGGGGGAGGGGCAGAGAGAGAGGGAGACACAGAATCGGAAACAGGCTCCAGGCTCTGAGCCATCAGCCCAGAGCCTGACGCAGGGCTCGAACTCATGGACCGCGAGATCGTGACCTGGCTGAAGTCGGACGCTTAACCGACTGCGCCACCCAGGCGCCCCTATTAGAATGTTTTTTAATTGCAGTAGAGTTAACATACAGTGTTAGATTCATTTCAGGTGTAGAGTATGATTAAGCATTTCTACACATTACTCAGTGCTCATCCCAAAAGTCTGCTCCTAATCCCCATCACCCATTTCACCCATCCCCCCACCCACCTCCCCTCTGGTAACCATCCGTTTTCTTTAGTTAAGAGTCTGGTTTTGGTTTGTCTTTTTTTTTTTTTTTTTTCCCTTTGTCCATTTGGTTTCTTAAAGTCCACATAGAAATGAAATCATAGGGTATTTGTCTTTCTCTGAGTGACTTCACTTAGCACAACACTGTCTAGATCCATCCATGTTGTTGCAAATGGCAATCTTTCATTCTTTTTTGTGGTTGAGTAATACTCCGTTTGCATATATACACCCCATCTTCCATATCCATTCATCTATTGATGGACTCTTGGGTTGCTTCCATAATTTGTCTCTTGTAAAGAATGCTTCTGTAAGCGTAGGAGTGCTTATATCTTTTTGAATTCGTGTTTTCATATTCTTTGGGTAAATACCCATAGTGGAGTTAATTACTGTGTCATACGGGAATTCTGCTGGTAATTTTTGGGGGAACGTCCATTCTGTTTTCCACAGTGGCCTCACCCATTTGCATCACCTGTACATGAGGGTTCCTTTGTCTTTATATCCTTGTCAACACTTGTTTCTTGTTAGAATTACTAGTTTATCTTGCTTGATTTTCTTACTTTCAAATTCATGAACATGGATGTATTGCTTAACCAAACAAACTCCTCATTTGTGTACGTATGTCTGTATCTGCTGCACAGAGAGAAGTTCCGTGTGTGTTTAGCGATTGCTGGTGAAGCATTTGGGAACCCTGGTTTCTCCCTTGTGCTGTCCTCTCATTGAGTGCGGCTGGAGTCTTAAGCTCCAGAGTTGGCCAGGCTGGCTTAACAGTCCCAAAGCTTTCAGTTTCCACATGTGACCCTAACAGTATCATTTAACCATGAAGTCTCATTTTCCACATCTCTTAGATAGAATTGTATTATCAACCTTATGCTGCTGTGGGGTGCCTGGCTTGGTAAATGACCGGTAAGGTTAGCTATCATCCTGAGAAATTGCATGACTAGATTTCATTTCCTTTTTGCAAAAAATAAAGTAAACATGCTGAATTTGCTGAGTGATTTGGATAAGAACCCAGGAACTGGAAGTAGTCACACCAATGTTACTACCTTACATGGTATTTTACACTTAATTTGGTCCCTGTGAGATAAAATACGAGTTTCTATGGAAGATCATTTTAAGCTATTGATGTAATTAGTAAGGTGCCATGATGTAAAAAAAAAATGCTTGTGTGAAACTAAGAAATGGGAAGTGAAATAAATTAGAGACAGTAATGGTAAGCCTTTCTTTCGTTCTTTTCTTTTTCTTTCTTTCTCTCTTTCTTTCCTTCCTCTCTCTCTCTCTCTCTCACTGGAGAGTGTGTGTGCGAACAGGGGAGAGGCAGAGAGAGAGAGAGAGAGAGAGAGAGAGAGAGAGAGAGAATTTTAAGCAGGCTCCACGCTCAGTGTGGAAGCTAATGTGGGGCTCCCTCCTATGATCCTGGGATCATGACCTGAGCTAAAATCAGGAGTCAGATGCTCAACCAACTAAGCCACTCACATGCCCAGGTTTTCCTTTTTAATAGCTAGTTTTCCATTTCTCTACTGATCTAAAGTGGGATTTTAAAATCTAATGTCCCTGTTCCATTAAGATAATTCAATAATTTATCCATTTACTCTCTTTACAAAGCCCTTTGGTGCTTTATCTCTGGCTACTGCCCTATTTTTTACTTGCCAGGAAGCGTTAGATTTGTTTATTTTGTCCATTTTTGTGGGTTCGCCTTCTACTTTAATTCTTTCAGTTGTATGAGCATCTTCTATCTCGTTCCAAACCCACTTAGGACTCCTCTCTCTGCTGTAGCCCTCCATCCAGTCTCTGCAGATGAGAAAGCAGTGTGTGGTCTTACTTAGTTATTTCAACAAACCATCTACAAAAAGCCACCTTTGAGGTGATGACAAACATTTCAATGTGGACTGAGTTCTCAGTGATAAGACCAGTATCAATTGTGTTAGGGTTCGATCAGGGCATGTGGTGATGTTAAAAAACAGCGTTCTCGGGGCGCCTGGGTGGCTCAGTCGGTTAAGCGTCCGACTTCAGTTCAGGTCACGATCTCGCAGTCTGTGAGTTCGAGCCCCACGTCAGGCTCTGGGCTGATGGCTCAGAGCCTGGAGCCTGCTTCTGATTCTGTGTCTCCCTCTCTCTCTGCCCCTCCCCCGTTCATGCTCTCTCTCTGTCCCAAAAATAAATAAACGTTAAAAAAAAACAAAAACAAAAAAACGTTCTCTTTCAGGCAGAGAAGAGTAAGAAAGAATACACCTAGGACTTGGGGTTGTTCTGTGATACCACAGGAGACCCGGAGGTAACTGAAACTGCTCACTATAGGAGAGACAGGGAATGTGGACCCCCCCCCCCCCCGCCCCGAACTGTCGCACAGTCCGTGCTAATTATGTGTGGCTGTTCGGTTCCGTAAAGTGCTATGAGCACTGCATTAGTAAATACTACACTGTTGTTCCTAAAGGAAGAAGTTACTAGCTTAGGTCCCTGGGAGCTTTTGATCGTAACATTTTCACCAGCAGTTGAACGGGTAGCCTTGTCTCATGTGTGTTTCTGTTTCAAAGACCCCTTGTCCTGTTGGTGACTCACTGACCTGAGCTCGGGACCACCAGCGCCATAACTCAGGCCTGAACGAAGCTTATTTACCACGTGTGCTTTCTCGACAAGGCACACGGCAGCTTTCTTGCACGTAGGAATGTCACACGGCACCGGAGCGCTAGGCCTGGGGGCCATTTGAAACAACAAAATGACCAACAGAAAGCACAAAAATGCAAAAACAACGGGGCACTAAGTGACTGTGGGACGAGCCCTTGTTTACAGCAGGAGAGCCCAGAGAAGAAGGCACCGTGTCGCCTTGTTTGACCTCAGCAGGGAATGTGTGTATAAAGTGACTCAAATATCTCTCCGTCCCGCAGCCCGTGCCCGCGAGTGGCCGTGAGTACTGACTTGGGGGTTACAGATTTCACGGAGCAGGCCGCTTGGCAAATACGGAGTCCATGGGGATCCACTCTAAAGTTTTGCAAGCCTGTTTTGGGTAGTTTGCCCAGAGGCATTGAATATTGTTGCCACATATTTGGCAAAAAGAAGGAACTGCTACTGTCTTTCTTAGACATAGTCTTAGATTTATTCTGAACTCTAAACGTCAAAGGTAGTAGCCCCTTTGAATTTCTTGCACATGTTTTTTGTGGTGGTCATCCATTCAGTTGATTTGTGCATCAGAGTTTTTGATCATATAGTCAACACTGTTAGTCACTTGGGGGACCGCTTTCATTTTTGTCTCAGCTTAGGATACTCAAAGATGATGAGTTTTAATTGGAGAGAGCAAAACATAGATGAAAGTGGAGGGGGTGCCCATGCTGGGGGAGATGACCAAATTTAGTTGAGTTCGAGTCTCCAGGCCCGGTGTCTTCATATCTTAGGACCTTAATAAGTCCTTCCAGAGGTAATCCACCTGCAAATGCTTTGTTACCTTAAAAATGCTGTCAAAAGTCCAAGGGCCTAATATTTTCTGATTTGTACACTTGTGTTGGCAATCTCGGAGGACAGGAGAAAGACCAAAAAGAGTGAGAAGTTGGGCAGGTGTTCTTGAGAAATTGAAAGCATTTGAATTGCCTGAAATAGAACACGATAGATTTTTCCAAGTGTGGCTCGGAAAGCTTTAAAGCGATTCCCTAGCAAAATCAGAATCTTTTCACGTTAAGAATGTTTGTGGCCCCATTCTTACCTTTATTCCCACCCTTCATGCCTACCGCCATCCCACCAGATAGAGGTCTTCCCTCCTGCATGCTAGTGCTTCCCTGTTCTGGAACTTTCCTGAAGCATTTTTACCTTGCGTTGGAGTTGTTGGCCTTTGTGTCCTCTCTCTCTCTGCCTCCCTGTCTTACTGTATCATCTTTCCTAGACTAGTTCAGTGCCTTCAAAAGAATAGGTGCGAAATGATTTTGGAGTGGAATAAAGAGAGGGAAGAAGGGACAGTTTGGGATTACCTAGGAAAGAGGCATAGTGGTTACAAGAAGTTAGCATGGCTTTCCCAAGGACAAGCATCTCTTGAACTAACTTTTTCTTTCTCCTCCTCCTCCTCCTCCTCCTCCTCCTCCTCCTCTTCCTCCCCTTCCTCCCCTTCCTCCTCTTTAAATCAGTTAGTTGTCGGGGCGCCTGGGTGGCGCAGTCGGTTAAGCGTCCGACTTCAGCCAGGTCACGATCTCGCGGTCCGTGAGTTCGAGCCCCGCGTCAGGCTCTGGGCTGATGGCTCGGAGCCTGGAGCCTGCTTCCGATTCTGTGTCTCCCTCTCTCTCTGCCCCTCCCCCGTTCATGCTCTGTCTCTCTCTGTCCCAAAAATAAATAAAAAACGTTGAAAAAAAAATTAAAAAAAAAATCAGTTGTCTGAGAGAGAGTTTGAGTAGTGTCATTGTTAGGGGATATCAGAATAAGACCAGGTGTTTGACTAAGTTTCTTAGGGTCCTTTTATGGATAAGTTAGAAAAACGAGGGCTTAACTATAGACGTATTGAGGGTTGATAAACCGTTTGACTTAGTGAGGCTCTCTACCTTGCCAGTGCTATTCTCATTTTCCCATCAAAGTACTATTTACGAAGAGGAGGGTTTATACTTTTTAGGGGAAGGCGTGAAGGGGTGGAAGGTACAGGGTCGATTGTAGGTGGGAGTGTAGGGTGAGTTGGAAGCAAAACAAGAGCCATGCGTCTTTGACATTGGATGCTTTTGCACAAAGATGAATCCACTTTGTATTTGATTTTTTAACTTGGCTCTTCGTTTTGACATAAAAACATTTTAAGTTGTCATAAGATAAATAGTTTGTGTATCCTTCTAAAAAGACATGGTGTCCTGGTTTAAGAAAGTGACCTTTGGGGCGCCTGGGTGGCTCAGTCGGTTGGGCGTCCGACTTCGGCTCAGGTCACGATCTCACGGTCCGTGAGTTCGAGCCCCGCGTCGGGCTCTGGGCTGATGGCTCAGAGCCTGGAGCCTGCTTCCGATTCTGTGTCTCCCTCTCTCTCTGCCCCTCCCCCGTTCATGCTCTGTCTCTCTCTGTCTCAAAAATAAAACGTCAAAAAAAAATTTAAAAAGAAAGTGACCTTTGATAAAGGTGGGTCATGCATGTGTCTGTCTCCACGTTAGGGAGTCCGAAATCAGGATAGAAAAAGGTCTCTACCAGCCAAAGGCGACCAACATGAACAAATATACAATTAAGCTCTACTGAATGCAACTTCCTTATCCCTGGGATAGAAAAAAAAAAAGTTGCATGTTTGTGGAATGGAGCGACCTGGGTCCATAGCAGCTCTCGTTAAAAAGATGTAAGGGTTTAGCCAACCCTTGGGATGTGGTCGGCAATCTCCAGCAGCATTAATGATGCAGTATTCAGAACAAAGGAGGTAATCATCCCATTGTTTCCTGTACTTGGCCTGGCAGCCTCTGAGTGTTTGCTTTGGGTTCTGAGCTCCACATTTTAAGAGGTAAACCAGGGAGATAAATGGCCTAGAAAGTACCTCCCACCAGGTACCAGGCAGCGTTGAAAGGCTGTGAGGTAGAAAGGAGAGCAAACTTCTCAGAAGGGGAGCTTTTGGATAGACTTAAGAACATTCTCATCTATGTCAGTTAATTCAAGCATTTTTTCCATGCATTGACACAGAAAATAGAGATTGTGTTTATACTCATTGGTAATTGCTTCCTTCCATCAAATACCACATATACATCATTTTATGTTTATCTATATTCTTTCTAATGGCTGCATGTATTTGACTATATAAACACACCTTTACTTTATTAAAGCCATCTCTCACTGATCGCCATTTTGCTGGGTTGCTGTTTTTGTTGTTGTTGTTTTTTGGGTTTTTTGTTTGTTTTTAGCATCGTAAGCAACGGCACTGTGAAGAATATTGTTGAGATTTTCCCATCACTGTGTTCTTGTCGAGTTACTTCCTGAAGACAAATTCTCAGAAACAAAATAGCTTGCTCGAAGTTACTCTCGTTTTGTTTTTTGTTTTTTCCCCCCCCCCCCCCCCCCAAGGCTTGGATATTTCTCACCAAACAGCCTTACCAATAGAAATGGATGTATTAAAGAATTGGGATGCCCCCAAGCCAGAGGTGTGCATTGGGGATTTTGGCAGTGAGTTCAGCGTTTGTTGGACAGCGATCTAAGATCCCTTCACAAAGGTCGTGAAAGTTTTTGCATATGACCAGGTGATGGTTTTCTCTAGACGTGTCATGTTTCAGTGTTAAGAGTGTGAGGAAAGCAGTGCAGATTTCTCATCACAGAGCCCTGTAGAGGGGCGCCTCAGGGGCTCAATCCGTTCAGCATCCGACTCTTGACCTCTGTCCGGGTCTTGATCTACGTTTGTGAGTTTGAGCCCCATGTTGGGCTCCGTGTTGGGCATGGAGCTGGCTTCAACAACAACAATACACTGTAGAAATCACTGAAAAGAGGAGGCATATCAGAGGCTGCAACCCAGCGGACCCCACGGCTGATAGAGGGTGGTGCTTGGAAAAGGACTACTTTCTTTGATGGTTGAAGAGAAAAGATGAACAAGCCCGCTGACCGGAGCGGTGTTGTATAAAATCACTTCAACCTGATGAACTGTTATGTCCAACTTTATTTTCATTGCCTGACCGTTAATAGAAAATAATTTTTTGGCTTATGTATAGCCCTCACTGAAGTCTCTGTGGCCAGGAAGCTAATTCTGTCATCCACATCTCTAATGTGGCAACGTTGTCTGTATTTCTGTTCTTTGTGTATTGTGTTTCTGTCTTAAACTGTGAATATTCCATTAACGGGGAGCTCTGAATAGCCATTGTGTGACTGGAGTGATGTCCTCTCTGTGTCAGGCCCGGGCATTGTGTTCGAGAGTAAGCGTGCTGTTTTATTTCTGATGGGACTTCTCTCTTTGCCACTCACTAATATCATGTTATTGACAAGATAAGCCCGTGAATAAACCTCAGAAGTACTTGGCACTGTTGAAACATAGAATCTTTCAGTTTAGGATTATATGATTCTATATATGTTTCTGTATTTGCAAGTAGGTGGTAGAGAATCAGTGTCTTATCCTTGGGCTTTAGGTGAGAAGTGTCAGTGACACTGAGCCCAGAATTATGTTTATATGTGCCTTGCTAGGGAGAGGTTCTTTTTTTCCCCTTCCTTTTTAAAAATGAGAATCACAGGGCTCCTGGGTGACTCTGTTGGTTAAGCATAAGCATCGGGCTTCAGCTCAGGTAATGATCTCACAGCTTGTGGAATCGAGCCCTGTGTCGGGCTCTGCACTGACAGTGTGGAGCCTGCTTGGGATTCTCTCTCTCTCTCTCTCTCTCTCTCTCTCTCTCTCTCTTTCTCTCTCTTTCTCTCTCTTTCTCTCTCTCTCTTTCTCTCTCTCTCTTTCTCTTTCTCTCTTTCTCTTTCTCTCTCTCTTTCTCTTTCTCTCTCTCTTTCTCTTTCTCTCTGTTTCTTTCTCTTTCTCTCTCTTTCTCTTTCTTTCTCTCTTTCTCTTTCTCTCTCTTTCTCTCTTTCTCTCTCTTTTTCTCTCTTTCTCTTTCTCTTTCTTTCTCTTTCTTTCTCTCTCTCTCTCTTTCTCTCTCTCCCTCTCTACCCCTCTGCTGATCACGTGCTTGCACAAGTGCTCTCTCTCTCTCACAATAAATATTAAAATTTTTTTTTAAGTTTATTTATTTTGGGGGGGAGAGAGAGAGAATCCCTAGCAGGTTCCACACCATCAGTGAGGAGCCCAGTGTGGGGCTCGAACTCATGAACTGTGAGATCATGACCTGAGCTGAAGTCAGACACTTAACTAACTGAGCCACCCAGATGCCCCTAAAACCTTTTTTTCTTAATGTGTGTTATTAGACGCAAAATTATAGAATTAAAAGTTACATTTATTTTTGAAATTGTAACCACTTTAAAAGACCTTGATACATTTTTCCCTAATTGATTTCATTTAACTATGGGACCACCGCCCACGCCCATGGCCGTGTTGTGAGTGCCCATCTCCCTCTGGACCTAGCCCCTGGGGTGGGATGGGTGGTCTCAGTGCTGTTCGACCCAGCTGTGATGCTCCATCCGGGACTGTCCCCGCTGGGGGACACAGGTGACATCGGAGGCTGCTGGAGCAGAGACCTCACCTCAGTCCACCTGACACCCAGCTGTTTCCTGCTACTAGTCTTCATGCCGCCCTTCCGTCCTGTTCTGTCAAGTCGTTTTGAAAAGCATAACTTTGTATCTGTTTATTATACGTCATTCTTCCTTGTATCCCCTTAGTATGTCCTAGTGCTTTTCTTTTTCTAATTGTATTCACTTAGGTACACTTCTTTGATGGGATTTTATTATATTTTCTTGGATTAAAAAAAAATTTTTATGTTGAGAGGCAGAGACAGAGTGCGAGTTGGGGAGGGGCAGAGAGAGTGGGAGGCACAGAATCCGAAGCGGGCTCCAGGCTCCGAGCTGTCAGCACAGAACCCAACTTGGGTTTCAGACCCACGAACTGTGAGATCATGGCCTGAGCCGAAGTCAGTCGCTCAACTGACTGAGCCACCCACGCCCTCTTTTTCTTGGATTTTAAATAAGCTTTTGGATTTATTTCTCTTCTCTTTTATGTGTTCACTGTTGCTGAGCTATTTTTGTAGTAATTTTACTAACAAATGGAGTTGAGCATTTTTCCTCATCGGATATGTACTTTATTGTCATTACTCAGGGCTTGAATTTATCTTTGTGCTGACTTTGGCCAGATCCATAAAATTTGATATATACGACTTCTGTTTTTGTTAATCTCCACGTTCCCCAGCCCCAAGTGTTTCTGTTATTTTTAAAACAATTTTATTTATGATGTATATTTCCTTGAAGCAATAACTTTTAGGAAAATAGTTTCTTTTATGTATTGGGATTTTTTTTTAAGTTTATTTTGAGAGGGAGAAAACAGAGTGCAAGTGAGGGAGGGGCGACAGAGAATCCCAAGCAGGCCCCACACTGTCCACACAGAGCCCTACTTGGGACTTGAGTTCAGAAACCGTGAGATCATGACCTGAGCTGAGATTAAGAGTTGGATGCTTAACTTGACTGAGCCACCCGGATGCCCCTGGCTTTCCTGTTGAAATGCCTGTTATTTCTATGATGGTTTGGTTTTAATCTGTGCTTGGAGTGTGGTCTGCTACTTTGAAGTATTTTTTGAATTCTTTGGCATATAACACTAAATACTATATATAGTATATTTATACCAAATAATATATTTGGTATAAATATATAAAATTATGGACATTTGGAAAAGACGTATCGCTATAAACTTCACTTACACTTCATTTTTTAAATCTGCACTTGTATTTTAATTACCATGAAAATGAGATGTCTCGGGTGTGGTCTGACCATGAAGAGTTGTTTTCCTAGTGAGGTTCACAGTTTCGGGAGTGCAAGAGTGCACTTCCTGTCTGTGCTGTTACTCAGTGGGCCCAGCTGGGAGTACCCGTCGTATGGGAAGAAATCAAGACCCAGGTCCCCCGAAACCTGATCTGTGACCTAGACCCTGTCCACGAGGGGTTCTGATCAGAAAGCTAACCTGTTAGAGGAACTTTCATCCCTATAAAAGGCAGAAATTATTTTCTTAATGCTTTTGATAAAATCTGGATGCATCCTGCTTTACCCTATTTATTATGGAAACTGAACATGGGACACTTAATTTATTATATTTTTAAGTGTTTAATGTATATATTTTGAGGGAGGGGGAGAGGGAGAGAGAGGGTTGGAGGGAGAGAGGGAGAACACGTGCACAGGAAGGGCAGAGAGAGAGGAGAGACAGAATCCCAAGCAGCCTCCCTGCTGTCAGCTCAGAGCCCAACTCAGGGCTCGATCCCACGAACTGTGACATCATAATCTGAGCTGAAATCAAGAGTCAGATGCTCAACTGACTGAGCCACCCAGGTACCTCTTAATTTATTTTCCAAAACCACCTGCCTCCGTTCACTTAACATTAATAGTCACATATAATGAGCTATTGAAAATTTGTATATTTTGCAAGTTTTTAGGATATACAGAGACTAAATTATGTTTCCTTTCATGCTAATAAAATTGTTTAAGACTCCTTGGCTTCATACACGTTTCCTGTCTGCATAATGTTTAATAGTAATTTGAGTTTCTGATGTTTTATTGTGATCGTGGTGGGGCAGTAACTGTATTTGGGCCTAAATCTTTGTCAGATTTTTTGGAACATTATTTCCTTAATCTATGTTATTGGAAGCAAAGGGACTGGGTTGGAAATCACAAAGTTGTGTGTGTTTATGTGTGTATATATAGAAATAATACTAAATAACTGTAACCTCTCCAAAGACTCATGATGTGTTTTGCCAAATTGGTTTCTTTTATTTATTTATTTAAAAAAAAAATTTTTTTAACATTTATTTATTTTTGAGACAGAGCATGAACCGGGGAGGGTCAGAGAGAGGGAGACACAGAATCCGAAACAGGCTCCAGGCTCTGAGCTGTCAGCACAGAGCCCGACGTGGGGCTCGAACTCGCGAGCAGTGAGATCATGACCCGAGCCAAAGTCGGCCGCTCAACTGACCGAGCCACCCAGGCACCCCAAAATTGGTTTCTTTCGAATGAGACCAGTGTGCACCCCGTGGTGGGATGTGCGTGCCTGCCTCCCATCTATCCCCCTGGGGGGGTGGTCTCCATGCTCCATCCAGGAGCACTGGGGGGTGGGGTTGTAGGGCTCCACCCAGGACCAGCTCCTGCTCTGGGGTGTTTGTGTGAAGAGGTGGCGTCCCGTGTCTTCTCCACAAGAAAAGGCATTGTTACCAAGGCAGACAGTGGCACTGGGTACAGCTACGGACACGCCAGAGCCAGAGAAAAGCTTCGCCGGAGGGACCGGAGGCACCGTTGACAGTCGCCGCAGGTGGTGGTAATGCAGCAGTTACATGTGTTCCTTTGGCAGCACGTGTTAGTGGATTAGCTCTAAGGTAGGAGCGCTTTCGATGAAAATTCTGAACAGGGCACCTGGGTGGCTCAGTCGGTTGATCATCTGACTCTTGACGGTGGCCCAGGTCATGAGCCCCGTGTCACGCTCCCTGCTGAGCCTGGAGCCTGCTTAAGATTCCTCTGTCTCTCCCTCCCCTTCTCCCTCCCTTTGCCTCCCTCCCCCCCCCCCCCCCCCCTTACCCCTTTCCCCAACTCACGCTCATGCAAAGTCGCATTTTCGTTTTGTGCGGATAAATATCCAGAAGTAGAATTGCTGGGTCACGTGGTGGCAACCGATCAGATGGAAGCTCTACTTTTAATCACTTGAGGAACCTTCCTACTGTTTGCTGCAGGGGCTACACCACTTTCCTTCCTGTGAGCGGTGCCTGAGGGCTTCCCTTGCTCCACATCCTCCTCCGCCCTTGTTACTGCTTGTCCTTTTGAGGCGAGCCTTTCTCACAGGTGTGCGGTGACATCTCCTTGGGGCTTTGGTTTGCATTTCCCTGATGATCAATGTTGTAGAGCATCTCTTCTTGTACCTGTTGGCGTCTCTGTCTTTGGGAAAGTGTCTGTTCAGATCTTCTCATTTTTTAATGGGATTGTGGTGTTTCTTGTTTGTTTTGTGTTGTTTGCTATTGAGTTGTAGGAGTTCTTTATGTAATTCGGACCTTGAGCCTTAGCAGAGAAATATCGGTACTGATTTTCTCCCGTTCAGTAGGTTGCCTTTTCATTTTATTGATGGTCTCCTTTGTCATGAGAAGCTTTTTAGTTTGACGTCGTTCTGGTTATTTATTTATTTATTTTTGCTTTTGTTGCTTTGGCTTTGGGTGTCCGATTCAAAACCGTCATCTCCAAAACCAGCATCAGGAGTTTCATGGTTGTAGGTCTTACGTTCAAGTCTTGAATGTGTTTTGAGTTGATTCTGTGTAGGCTGTAAGATAGGGGTCCAGTTTCATTCTTGGGCATGTGGTGGTCCAGTTTTCCTAGCGCCATTTATTGAAGGGACTATTTTTCTCCATTGTATATTCTTCTATCACAAATCAAGTGGGAACTTTTATTATTATTTTTTTTTAAAAAGTTTTATTTATTTTGAGAGAGAATACATGCGGGGGAGGGGGAGAGAGAGAGACAGAATCCCAAGCAGGCTCCATGCTGTTGGTGTGGAGGCCTTTGTGGGGCTGGATCTCACAAACCGTTGAGATCATGACCTGAGCCGAAATCAGGAGTCGGATGTTTAACTGACTGAGCCACCCGGGCACCTCTCAAGTGGGAATTCTTAATATACCAAGGCTTTCTTTGCATAAGTACATTTTACTGGATGAGGTGACAATGGCTGTTGCTGGCAGAAAAATCTTTTTGCCCCCCCCCCCCACCCCGTAACCTTTGTGCTGAATGAAGGGCTCAAACTCACAACCTTGAGATCAAGAGTTGCCTGCTCTACTGACTGAGCCAGCCAGGGCCCCAGGAGTTGGTTTTTTATTCTGTGCAGTTTCATTGAACATTATAATATATGTCCTAATACAGTGAAGGTTAGGTTTAACAGGAAATTAACTTTTCTTTCTCCCATGTTTTGAGAAAAATATTTGAGCTGGTATAAATGATAGTTCCTGACAAGGTAGAAGGGAGTCTGACTTGGAGAATTCATGATGCCGACAACACTGTAATTAGTCTTATGTCCTAAATGAGTTCATGCCATTACCAAAGGACACTCTTGACAGTCAAAGAATGAAAGGTAACTTGAAAAGGTGGACAGCCAAGATCAATCACTTAAAATTGCTGCCTTACCAGTCTGTAGATTTACCTCATAAATTAAAAACCAGGATTTTTTTTGTTTCTTTGTTGGTTCAAGTTGGAAGTAACCTAAGTCATGGTCAGGAGAGAGTACTCTGGGTGGCAAGGGTAATGATGAATATAGAAGTCACAGCACTGTTTTGTTTGTATTTTATTTTATTATTTATTTATTTTTTTTTTTTTTTAATTTTTTTTTTTAACATTTATTTATTTTTGAGACAGAGACAGAGCATGAACAGGGGAGGGGCAGAGAGAGAGGGAGACACAGAATCGGAAACAGGCTCCAGGCTCTGAGCGGTCAGCACAGAGCCTGATGCGGGGCTCGAACTCACGGACCGTGAGATCATGACCTGAGCCGAAGTCGGACACTTAACGGACCGAGCCACCCAGGCGCCCCTGTTTTGTTTGTATTTTAAAGAAAGTGCTAACCTAGTTGACAGAGTTGTGACTCACCCCTCTCCCCCGAGATGGATGGATGTTTGCTTTGGAAATCCTGAGTGAAGAGTTGGAGGAATTACCCCCTTGGGCTGAGAGTGACTGATGGAGGAAGGCCAGGCTGCCTACAGGACGAGGTGATGGAGATACATACACGCTGTGCGAATGTCTCATGTGAGGCTGGGCTGACTTTAGATGAACAACACGCTTCCGGTTTTTGTGATCGCTTTAATTAGCTTTAATGAGAGGCTCAGCTAGGAGTTTGTACCCCTCCACTTCTGCTGTGTGCTTCCAAGGATGTCTGCCAGGGTAACCTGGGTTTGGCTTTTTTTTTTTTAAATCTTTTTTTCTTAAAGTTTATTTTACTTACTTTGGGAGAGAAAGAATCCCATGCAGGCTCCAGGCTCTGAGCTGTCGTCACAGAGCCTGACTCGGGGCTCGACCCCACACACTGGGAGATCAAGACCTGAGCCAAGATCATGCGTCCGATGTTCAATTGACTGAGCCACCCAGGCGCCCCCTGGGTTCACCTTTATAGTGGAAGGAGTCGTTCTGTCTTGTGGAGTAGGACTCCCTGACCATTGCTAGCATTGACTCGCGTGGCCCCTGGACTGCAAGTATTTGGAAGCAGACCCACTCCTCTCTTGAGAAAGGTGACGGGAGGTCTGTGCATGTAATATTCCATAGAGGCTGAGGAGTGGTAGGGTACTGGGTGGGCAGGTCGCCAGCTGCCTCTCTCAAAATGCCAGAGCCTGGGCTCTGGTAATTAATGAGGTTGGGAGAGAATTTTCTTGGTGAACTTTACTGCTTGACCCAGTCGACAAGGGTGCTCTGGGGAAATGAGCCTTGATCCCTGCTCTTCCCAAGATTGAAATCTGGCATTTATAGAATTGTTAGTATTGAAACGGGCACCCGTACCACCCTGTGTTCTCAACTGGGAAGAAGCCATTATATTTTGTCATTCTTTCCTTAAAGTACACAGTCTCTCTTTTTTAAAAAAAAAATACAGTGTGTATTTCAAATTGAAACTTGTGTGCATTTGCTTTGTGCTTTTGAAAAAAAATTTTTAATGTTTATTTTTGAGAAAAAGAAACAGAGCATGAGCAGGGCAGGGGCACAGAGAGAGACACAGAATCCCAAGCAGGCTCCAGGCTCTAGGCTCTGAGCTGTCAGCACAGAGCCTGACGCAGGGCTCGAACCCACGAACTGCGAGATCGCGACCTGAGCCGAAGTCGGACGCTCAACCATCTGAGCCACCCAGGCACCCTATCTGCTTTGTCTTTATATATACAATGGAATTTGATTGAAGTGATTTTTATCTTCATGAGGAATAATCAAAAGCATCTTCTCAGGTTATTGTGGAGTCTGGCAAGACTCACATCTGGGCTTCATCTTTTCTAAAAGATAAAGATTTCTCCCATTCTGTCGGGTAAGTGAGGGGTATGAGTACTTAAATGTTACACATTACAGTCAGGACCACGCAGCAGCTGATACTTGGTAACATATTTTAAATTACACAGTAATAACCTTTAGTCAGATTCACAGTATCCTGGAGGTAGGTGTTCTCAGTTCACGGATGGAAAATGGAAACATGGAGAAAGTACAGTACCTGCCTGAGGTAAACCACGTGGTTGGTGACAAAAGCCGTAGTCTTAGTCCTTTACGTATGAGGTTTCTCTTTCATGTAATAACGTAATTAAAGAAGATAGTGTTCTAGTTAATGGCAAGGAATAGCTTAACAAGTGGTTCTCAGAGATATGATCCTTGGACCAGCATCACCGGCATCGTCTGAGAACTTGTTAGAAATTTACATTTTAAGCCTCACTCTGGATCTCCTGAATTAAACTCAGCAGGTTTAAGTCCAGCAGTCTGTATTTTTAAAGCCCTTGATGTATTTGGGTTTTTTTTTTGTTTTTTTGTTTTTTAATTTTTTTTTAATGTTTATTTATTTTTGAGACAGAGAGAGACAGAGCATGCACGGGGGAGGGTCAGAGAGAGAGGGAGACACAGAATCCGAAACAGGCCCCAGGCTCTGAGCTGCCAGCACAGAGCCCGACGCGGGGCTCGAACTCACGGACCGCGAGGTCACGACCTGAGCCGAAGTCGGACGCTTAACCGACTGAGCCACCCAGGCGCCCCGCCCTTGATGTATTTGTGACACATTCTTGAGGCGGGAAAACCCGAGTTTGGTGCATTGTCTCTCTGTCATTGTCTATGCAGTTCTAGGTGCATGGAGTCGTCAGGGTGGTAGACTTGCTTGGGGTCTCAGGCAGTAGGGCAGCACTTTTGGTGGCCCTGGCACAGAAAACCCTTACAGGCTCCCTGGACCTGACTGATGAAGGTGCAGAGAAAGGGTAGGTCAGGAAGCAGAGGTCTCCTGGATTCCGTCTCCCTCCCGTGCCCTTACTGTGTGCCATTCCTCTGCTCCTCATGCCTCCTGGCTTCTTCATCCTTTTCTAGTTGGGCTCTCACTCTCAACGGCAGCTCCAGACATTCGCTTTGGTCCTTTGACGGATAACCACCGGGAGTTCTGTTTCGGTTCCTTCTGGAGGCTGTGCGTTGGAGATACAGAGGTTCCTGGAGTAGTAGTTTTACTCGGGTGTGTGGAGGAGGGCAGGAGGGACTCTGCCCTTCTCGTAAAGCATTAGATTCCCTGTAGCTAAGGGGTTTGGTAAACTGCTGTTGAATGAATTTCCCTATCAGTGGATATTGACACAACGGCTACTAACACAAAGATTGTATCCTTAGCTAAAGAGCTCAGCTCCTTCATTTGCTTCTCTAAGACAGTGGTTCTCTGCCCCCCCCCCCCCCCCCCCCCCCAACCTCACCATCAGCAGTGGTGCAACATCAACTGGGAACTAGTTAGAAATGTTGGTCCTTAGGACTCACCCCAGACCTGGTGACTCCGAGACTCTGAGGTGAGGACCAGAAGTCTGTGCTTTAATAGATTTATGCTTTCAATTTTGATTTATGCTTAGATTTGAGAACCAGTGGTTTTCGGTGTTGGGGGTTTTGGGGGGTTTTGTTTTTGTTTTGAGAGGGGGGAGGGGCAGAGAGAGCGGGAGAGAGAATCCCAAGCAGGCTTCACGGTGTCAGCGCAGAGCCCGACACAGGACTCCATCCCATAGCCCTGAGGTCATAACCTGAGCCGAAGTCAAGAGTCTGATGCTCCATCAGCTGAGCCCCCCAGGCACCCCTGGGGTTTCTTTTAAGGGTACCTTTTGTTATACTTTTCTCGGGAAGTAAAGATGTTTGACATGTGGCATTCTCCAGAGTGCCTGACAGAGTGCCTATAGCTAATGGTTACCTCCTTGCACACCCCTCCCTCAGTCCGACGAAGGGGTCTCTTGCCACCTCACCCCCGGGTCACTCCCAGATGTAGTCACTTCCTCTACAGAGAACTGAAAAAGGAGAGAAATGCTGGAAGGTATGGAACTTTCCGTCCTGGGGCTTACGGTTTAAGTGGCAGAATCGAGCCAAGTTTGGTAACCCCATCAGAGAGAAAGCACTTTTTGATTGGGTCACACACATACAAGTAGTTTTGTTTTCTTTGCCCTAAGTGGAAATGTTCTTCCTCCTTTATAAAATGTAGATACTAGGTAAGGAACTATACTTTGGATGACTGAATGCCCTTTTTTCCTGTGCAGTCTCTTGAGTGTGTCATTTTCCTTTCTTCTTCTTCTTCTTCTTCTTCTTCATTTGCATTTGTCAAGCCACGAAGGGTAAAAAAAAAAAAAAAAAAAGTTTACATGTCAGTTAACGATTTCATTTCTGATGGATTAATCTTAAAAGAGAAAAGCTTTTTTTATTGAACCCTCTCTTTAAAATTTTAAAAATTAAATATATTTTAATTTCCCGCCCCCCAGACAGTTGGAGAATATATCTCACAATGGGGGGCCAGGTGGCTCTATGGGTTAAGTATCTGAATGTTGATCTCAGCTCAGGCCTTGATCTTAGGGTGTTGAGTTCGGTCCCCACATTGGGCTCCACACTTGGCGTGAAACCTACTTAAAAAAAAAAGAAAAAAGTGTTTCTCACCATTGATTTTTCTTAAATACATACATAATAAACAGCAAGATTTATACTTTGTTACAACATCATTGCAAGTTTTTAAGGAATAAAATCAAGTATGACAATTGAAAAAAAGATACCCATGACCAAGTTGGACTATTCTTTACCAGCTCAAGAAATTGTAGGGATGCCTGGGTGGCTCAGTCAGTTAAGCATCTGACTCTTGATTTGGGTTCAGGTCATGATCTCACAGTTTGTGGGTTCAAGCCCCATGTCGGGCTCTATGCTGACAACATGGAGTATGCTTGGGATTCTCCCTCTCTCATTCTCTCTCTCCCTAACCACCCCCCCCCCCCCCCCCTGCCCCCCCCTCACACATGTGCATGCTCTCTCTCTTCTCAAAATACATGAATAAACTTAAAAAATAAATAAATAAATTGTACGTGCATGTTTATGGGAGAAGGTACCAGACCCTACCAATTTTCTATGAAAAAAAACCTGATGTTACTGTAGACAACCGTTTTCTCCCATCTCTGTATAATGTTTAACTTGTCTTTGTAACATAGGCTCAATTTGTGGTAAAAATTCCACCTCTGAGATGACAAGCCTATACCAGGAGTGGGCACTGAGCAGAGCACTCACGTCCCTCTTGGGGGTTTATCTTTGTATCTTGACTTCATAGAATGTCTACAGCTGGAAATAGTACAGCTGAATACAGGAGGAGAAATGGAATGTATATATGTATGTATGTGTGTACGTAAGTAAAACGTCAGCTAAAGTAGAATAGTCAGCATGCAAGCCTAGAAAAATAGGATTCAGGGAGGCACAAATGGGCAAGGGAGGCACGCTGAAAATGGACGAGAGGCCTAGACCTGGAGGTATTCCAGGTTCAAGACATGGTCTACAGCAGGCACCCCCACCTCTCCCCTCCACCCCCGAGCCTGGCTCTCCCTTCTCTGGTCTGGTCCAGTGCTCACCGAGCAAGGCAAGGAACAAGAGCAAGGAACATCTGATTATTTGCTGGAGAACATGGTAACAGGGAAAGGATGGTGTTCAGCTGGGCGTCTTTGGCTGTGAGAATCAAAACCAACTAAGGAGGGCTTTCTCAGGATACCAAAGTACCCCCAAGGAATCCAGGACCCTCAGAGAAAACCTAGGGTCAAAGGGAAAGCACAGGGAACATGGAGAACTCTGTTGTCTCGACTGCCCTCAGCTTCACCCCACCTTTCTGCACGTCAGCTCTTTCTGTGGGCAGAGCCACCTGCATCTGGAGCCTGGCTGAAAACCCGAGGAAGGAAGCATCTTGCTTAGCATGGGTCTGATGCCTCCGTGGGGCCCATCGAGGCCTTGGCTGGGTGAGATGTGTGTGTACCGGGAGGCAGTACGGGAGAGTCCCCTCTGACCCTGTAGCTGGATCAGAAAATTCCAAAGAAGGGAGTAGTTCATGTGGAGGGGACCGAAGCATCCCCCCCACGCATACCATGAACGTGTTGCTGTGGATTTATTCATTAACTTCACGCTCTAGGGGAGGAATCCTCTTTGGCTCCAAGAAAAGCTCAGTGTTGGACCTAAGAGACCTTGGGCCAGACTGGGAATCAAGGTCAAGGATGACAGTGAATTTTCCAAAGTGACTCCACCCCATGAGGCCTCGTCAATGCCAGCAGGTGATGCCTCCAGTGACACCTGTCTCTGTCAGTGCTGCGCCTTTAAAAACATCTCTGGTGACGAGCAAGGCCAAAATTCATGGTAAATGTCTGCGTGATGCAAAAGCCTCATGAGCCTCTGCTCTCAAAGGGTCCTTTACTCTGAATGGCATCTTGATCTGACGGAGATCTATGCATTTCAACTGATAGTGTCAGAAAAATATATAGGTTACTAGCTGTTAAGCCGTTTACCTTCATCATGAGCTCATTTGCTCATTGAGTTGTTAATTCAAGTTGAGAATGAATCTTGGTCCACAGACTCGAGGGTGCAAAAAAATACTGTATTTTTCTCAATCCACTCATCTTCTACTCCAGGGTGGTAGCAGAAAGGTTAACGTTGGGTCTCTTTCCCACACACCCCAGCAAGGTTGTGCCAGGGTTCCAAGTTCTTTTTTTTTTTAATTTATTTTTATTTTCTTAATGTTTATTTTATTTTTGAGAGAGAGAGAGCACGTGGAAGCAGGGGAGGGGCAGAGAGAGAGAGGGAGACACAGAGTCCAGAGCAGGCTCCAGGCTCTGAGCTGTCAGCACAGCTCGTGGGCTCGAACCCATGAACCGCGAGATCATGACCTGAGCCGCAGTCAGATGCTCACTGGACTGAGCCACCCATGTGCCCCCCAGACTTCGACATTCTTATGATATGTCATGAGGTCTGGAAGACCCATCCCCCCACCCTTGGCTCATCTCTTCCCACTGGTCCCTGCTGCTTCTGGGTGAGAGTTGAGGCTGGGGAGGGTACTTTGTCACAGCAGGAGTCCTGCCATTCCCTCCGGCCTCCTGTGTGTCTGCCACCCCGACCGAGCAGGTGCAGTCCTGTGCTCCTCCACGTCTCCCACTCAGCCCTCCCGCAAGACTCTCCTTAGGGGACAATTGCTTTCTTCTCCAGCCCTATTCTCCTGACAAAATCTGGCTGCAGCCTCCCCGAAGCAGAGAAGTTAGAGCCCTCCAGCCACAGCAATGAGGGCAGTGGGGAGAGACGAATATAGGAGGCTCCTGCCACGGGGGGACTGTCCCCATGCTGGCCGCAGCCGGGCAGAGGCTAGGCTCTGTCTCCCCTGCGCTCCTAGAGCTGCAGTCACCCACGGTCGGATCCCCGCTTTGGGGGCGTCTCCTGCTCTTCCTCAGGGCTCCAGATTTGTGGGTGGCTGTACCTGCCCCACACCAGCAAGGGGGACAGGGGCATCTATCATTGGGCTGTTTCCCAGGGCAGTCCGGAAACCTGCTTCTTCTGGAGAAGTAGCCTTCACATCCCGAAGCATTTTCCATAAATCTTCAGTGCATGCTTGAAAGCCTAGGGAGAGGTTTCTTTTTCCCTTCTCTGGCGATGAATGACTTGGTTGTGGTGATATTGCTGCGGGGAAACTCACCTGCCTGGTGCACATGCACTGTGCACTTGTGCCCTTGGGCTCCCGAAGCGACGAGTAATTGTGACTGCAGACAGCTTCACCGAGCACCCACCGTCCTTGGCCGTTGTGTCATGCACTACCTGGCCCACAGCGCAGCTAATGCATTAAAAAAAAAAAAAAAATAGAAACATTTGGTGTGGAGGGGGATACATTTAGGGTGAAATCTTGGAGACCCCCCTAGCAGATGGCAAGGCTTGCTCACAGCGTCAATAAAAATTTGCTACCTTGGGCCCCCAGCATGTCACAGAGGACCGGTGAATGCCTCTTCATCTAGAATTTCAGTACAGGCTCTACTTAAAATATTTATGCAACAGTGCTTCTTAACCCCCGCCAAAAGCATAGGTTCACATGTATACTGTTACCCTAGCTGTCGCTAACCTATAACCAGCGGAGGACCCTTCGAGGGTATTGGGAATGTTGGAAAGTAAACTGTCACGGGTTACATTTGTAGTGGCTGATAAAGTAGCCTTGGTTCCTAAACAGAAATATTTATCTCGTGACCAGAATGGCTCTTCAGCAAAGACATGTGACAGAGGAGAGAGAGGGCAGTTGACTAACACAGAACGTAGAAGGACCAGAGGAACCAATGAAGCAGAAGCTGTTAACCTGGCTTAGTATTGGCAGGGAGACGGGAGTAGTCCCTGGTGTTACTGTTAAGAGAGAAATGTTACTAAAAACACAGCTGGAAATCCTTCTGCTAGGGAGTCTCTTTTTAGGTCAATAGAGACACATTCGTGTATTGTGTTTATAAATGCATCATGCACGCGTAACAAAGTAGAAGATTAAAAACAGGCTAATGCTGATCGTTTTTTTTCTTTATTCATATTTGATTTTTAAACTTACAGTAAAGAACAAGCATGCTTTTGAAGGAAGTAGAAGTTGAAAGTTCTCTTTCTGACAGTTGAGGATCAATGATATAGTTCACCCAAAGGTATCTGACCTGAGTCTGCACTTCTGTTCCTGTTCAGCTGACACATTTTAGCGTCTGGGTTCATTTTTCCCTCTGATAAACAGATAACTGGCATTTACCTGAGGCCGGACAATCGAATTTAGATGCTGAGCGTTGATAGCAGGTGGCTGTTGACTAGTTCTAGAAGGTGTCTTAGAGAGCCAAAACCAGGCACCGCGGGGGGTGTGGGGAGAGAAAGGTTGGAAGGGTCTGCCGTCGGTTATTTTTGGTCACTGAGCTCTGTGCCCGTGGAGAAGCGAGGAGTGAGGGCATGCATGGGGGGAGGCGTTTTTATTGGTTGAAGTCCGGTGAACTTCAGGATACGAGATAAGCAGCTGTTTCGGTGGCTTGATTAGCACACTTCTTGATAACAGTGTGTCTGCTGGTCTCCGTCTGCCCTCCTGGTTTGTCCTCAGTCCCCTGTGGTCTGCATCCTGGACCAGCCCCTATGACAAATTGTCCTCAGGGGTCACCTGTGGCTGCCTTACTAGGCGCTCAACTCCGTGACATCGTGTTTGTCCCCATCCGCAGCCCTCGACGTCGCTCATCTTTCCCTGGGCTAGCGGTCTCTGCACCTGCATGCTGCTTCTTCTGCCTCTGTATCCCCTCGCTCTGTATCTCCTCCTTAAGTTCTTCCTCCTGTGTCTCCCTTGATCCTTCGCTGTGTCTTCTGTCATCACGCTTCCTTTAGTCCTGGAACTTCAGCCGTCGTGTTTCTGGAGGTAAAAGCCTAGCAGCCAATCCTCTTTCTCTCCACCGTGAGTCCTGTTGTTGCCGAGAGTGTTATCGCAAGATGGCTTTTCAAATCCGAACACATTGGCTTCAACACAAAATCCACAGGCATCGGACGCACTTAGAGCTCCTCTCCTGGCTCCGCGAGGAGGCCCCTGGATGGTTTGCGCGCGGTTTCCTCATCGCTGATGAAACAGGCTCCTGTGTGAGCCTCTCTAGGCAAATGAAAGTGGAGTTAATTAAAAAAAAAAGTCTTATTACCTCAAGGCACAAAGGCATATAAATTTCACAAAGCACTCACAAAGCTATCCAAAAAATGCTGGGTTGCTTTGTGGTCCATGCTAACCTGTAAAACTAAGTTAAAATGATCAGAGCGGTCCCTTTCCAGCTGGACCACTATACTTAATAAACACAAAACAATGGACATTGCCACTAAGACACTGTGTGAGGGTTCAAGCGTCTGGAACATGGGCATTACTGGGGCCACAGGCTCAGCTGGGCTTTGACAGAAGGGATAAGAAGAGCAGTGTCTTGCATGAGGAATGAAGCAAAGGAAGGCTCAAGGGTGTGTTCTTTGGAACATAGTAAGACTGAGCCTGACTAGGACTGGAATTATTTGTTGTGAGCTGGAGGAAGATAAGATAAATTAGAGCTAGGTTATGGAAGCCTCTGAAAGTCCGTGGAGGAGTTGATATTTGATGGAAGAGAATATTGTTGCCACCCAGGATCCTCATGTAAGGAATGCTGGATTTCGAAATGAGGAGACCAGAGAAGTCGAGAGTTGGAGATCTCCTATAAGGTGGGGTGGGAATGACCAGTATTTCTCAAGCATGTGTTGTAACCCATGCCCTGGATCTCGTAGTCTTTCCTGTTACAGCAACCTTAGGGGTAGATGTCAACTGGCCCCCTTTGTGAGGACTTGTGTAAATTCTGCCAAGCGGCTGGGGCGGGACGTAAGCACGGGGACATCTGACCTCAAAGCACAATGAAGATCGAGGGAGGACATTTTAATCCGTTCTTCATTTTATAGCCCAGAAAGATGAGGCCCAGGAGAGAGGGGGCTGTTGAGGGTGGCAGAGGTTAGAGGACAGGGACACCGGGTCTGCAAGAGAGTGGGCGGGCGGAGGTCTGCAGAGAGAAGCCAGGGTCAAGGCCGCTGCTGTCGGCGGCTGGGGGTGCCCCGGTATTCGCCAGGCGTGGTGGACCGGAGTGAGAAAGACGGGGCACGGAACAGTGGGATGTTCAAGGGAAAGTGGTGCTGGACCGCTCTGGGATGGGGGATGGCTTGCGCATAATCCCAAGGTTTTAATCCCAGGGAACTGCCACATGCCGAGAAAAATCCTCGGTGGAGCTGGTTTTCCGGGAAAGGCCACGTGCTTCTTACGGAGTAGTCTGACTCTGAAATGACAGAGATACCAAAATATGAAAATGAATGGTATTCTTGAGCCAGCTTCTAGACCCTCCGACAAACACCTGAACAGTGTTGGAAGTGCCAGTGAGAGGCTGGGAGGAACAGCCCTTGTCTTTGAAGCGATGGGGAGATACCGAAAGAGCAAGCAACCCAGCTTTTACCGAGAGCGAGGGGGACCCATGCCTGCATGAGCTCGTAGGCTCTCTGTAATTCTGGCCCGTCCCTCCCACCCCCACCTCGCCCCCCAATCACGGAAAATGGCTTAACTCTGCTCATTTCTCAACTCCATAGCTGTCTCCAGTAATCAAGCATATTTTGCCATCACGTTCTCCTCAACGAGATTCCTTTTCTTCCAGAATGATTGTCGCGGCACCGGACGGACTGCTGAGCTTTCAAATTGTCTCCATCTTTTGACCACACTAGGGGAATGGAGTTGAAATATTGATTGCGGTAGTTTTCCGGCCTTACATAATTGAGGTGAGGTGTCCTTTTTCCATATGGCTGTCCTTAACTTGCCACGTTGTGTCCTTTAACTTTGCTTTGTGGAGACATTGATCCCTTCTTTCTCCCTACCTTTTATGCTCTAAAATCCTTTCGGGGTACTCTTCATCTGCAAATGTATTAGAGGGCAGAAAGGACTTTATCGGAAGAAATATGAGCAAACTGTTTGGCTCTGAAGAATAAAGGGGAAATGTATTACTCTTCAGATTAAATCAACAGAAGTACCCTATTTCCATAAACACACTATGCAGAAAGTGGATTATATTAGAGAAACGTAATAGATGGAAAGGAGTATTATTAAGGCTACTTGGGAAAAAATGGAGATATTTAAATATTAATATATTGCTGGCTTTATGCAACTAAAGAGAATCTAGAAAACAGAGAATTTAAAAGAAAAAAGGCTGTTGTTTCACTTGCAGGGATAATGCCTATTAAAATTTTAGTGCATGACTTGTATTCATATTACAAATGTTGGTAATGATGTGTGTGTGTTGCATGTTAAGTTGCCAGATATGTGCAAACGAGTAATGTTTATCACATGTCTGCCCTAGGCCAGGCTCTATCCTAAGCACTTATATCAATGTGTGAATTCTCACCACCCTGTGAAGTGGGTTTTTTCTTATCCCCATTGTAAGAAAATTGAGGTTCAGGTACATGACTTGATAAATAAACCTCTCACACGTCTGGTAAACCCACTCAGAACATACCAGTGGGCTTTTTTCCACCTACTTCTCCTCCTTAAGAAGATGCTTATTCCTTTTTCTCTACAGCGTATGTTGTTCAGTTACATGGCGATAGAATGATGTCCCTTCCCTGCCTCCTTACGTGCAACTTTTGAGCACATCCATTATTTCCCGAGGACATACTGCTACAGGCAGCTTGGCAGAGTCCGTGGGGATGTGGGAACGTTGGGGTTTTTTATTGACCTTGCTGATGGTCTCAAAAGTTTATATTCTCACGAGGGGTATCTGGTGACCCCAAGCCCTCAGCATTATGGGTAGGTTGCAATTTGAATAGTTTTGTTTTTTTAAAAGACTCGATGTATACTTGTTCAGGTCCATACTCTTGCCTCTAATACTTTAGAGCAGTGGCCACCTGCCTGGTCCCCACCCCAGTCTTCATTTTGTCATGGAGGATTTGCAGGACAGGGAGCTAGAGCTAGACGTCTGGGTTCAGCGCATGGCGGGACTCCTCTGCCTCAGCTTCCCCGACAGGAAAAGGGAAATGATACTGAAATGTGTCTTGTAATGGTGGCAGGTGATGACCGATGTAAGGTACTTGGGAGCAGTGCCTGACTCTTGGGATGTGCTCAGCTAATTGTCAGCTCTTACCACCTTCCAAAAGTCTATGCTCCTATAATTTAAAAAAGGGGGCGGCGCCTGGGTGGCTCAGGTGGTTAAGCGTCCGACTTCGGCTCAGGTCATGATCTCGCAGTTCGTGGGTTCGAGCCCCACGTGGGGCTCTGTGCTGACAGCTCAGAGCGTGGAGCCTGCTTTGGATTCTGTGTCTTCCTCTGTCTCTGCTCCTCCTCTGCTCATGCTGTCTGTCCTTCTCTGTCTCAAAAATAATCCTTAAAAAATTAAAAAAAAATAAAAAAGCAAAGCAGGAATCACAGAGGTTATTCTTGTTTGGAATGACATGATTATCATCTAATTTGTGATTCACAGCAGAGTCTACTGTGCTCACTTTGTTGTGTCGTTAGTGGGTTTTTTTGTTGTTTTTAAAAAAAAAAATTTTTTTTTAAGTTAAAAAAAATTTTTTTTAACATTTATTTATTTTTGAGACAGAGAGAGAGAGAGAGAGAGAGAGAGAGAGAGAGAGAATGAATGGGGGAGGGTCAGAGAGAGGGAGACACAGAATCCAAAACAGGTTCCAGGCTCTGAGCTGTCAGCACAGAGCCCGACGCGGGGCTCGAACTCACGGACCGCGAGATCATGACCTGAGCTGAAGTCGGGTGCTTAACCGACAGGGCCACCCAGGTGCCCCTGTTGTGTCGTTAGTGTTAACACTGTGAGCACCCTTGCAGGTCCCACGTCACCATCCCTGCCTCCATCCATGCTGACGGGTCACAGGTGATGAGGAGACCGTAATAACAGGAGTGTGAAATCAGTCGAAAGGGATGGTGCTTTGTGAGCTCACAGAGCACTTTCCCACGCATTCTTTCACCGGATCCTCATGACACAGCTGTAGGGAGCCGGGGCACCTGTGACTCACCTTGCTTTACACGGGAAGGAGGAATTAAGTGACTTGCTCACTCAAGGTCATGGAGATGGTCATTGGCAGAGGTGGACATGTGTACTCCAGGCTTCCTGACTGTGAAACCTTACTTTTGGTGCTTCCTGACATCACGAGCTGAGGAGGGACAGGTGTAGACACCCGGCTCTAGGATGTGCCGGAAAAGGAAGGAGCAAAGTGGGATGCCACCTGAGGGGGGGTCGGGGTGAGGGTGGAGGGGAAGCTTGGACACAGTGACATTGGAATAAGGAAAAATGTAGACAATTGACAAGGAGGCAGGGACCCAGTAAGGAGGGGGAGGTGGGGGAGGCAGGAGGGGCTTCATCCTTCCAGAGAGGAGGAAGGGGGGAAGGAAGACGTGGAAGACAGGTAGCGTCTGGGCTCCAGCTCGGCGGACCCTTCCCTCAGAAGTTGAGTCCTGCAGCGACCACATATATGCACTCTTGTCGTGTGGGGCAGGGTTAGGATGAGTTTGGATAAACAAGCAATGGTTCTCAGTTTTTAGTTCTAGAAACCTTGTCCAGGGCTGTGTTTATCATCAGGCAGTGGGTGAATGAAGTTGGGTTGGGGTAGATGGTTTCTTAATCAGTGAATGAGGATTTAGACTTACATAGATGCTTCCTGAAGTCCCTTTCTGCCACACCGTTTCCTGATTCATTTTCAGTCTACACTGAATCTCCTGTCTCTGACCCCCTTTATGAGACACTTCAGCCTTGTTATGTTACGGTCGAGATTCTTTCTTTGCCTACTATTAAAAGCAATGTATGTTGACTGTAGAAAAATTAAAGACATGTAGATAAATTTTAAAAAGACCTATTGAAACATGCAGTCTTGGTGCCGTTAAGTACCCACTGTTAACGTCCTACAGAGATTTTACTGTATGCATCTGCCTAAATAAGAGTTTCAAATACAACAATGCAACTTGCTTTACGTGATGCAGTGTAAACTCCTCTCTCTATCGGTAGTCACTGCTGCATTATGTGTTTTATTATTGAGGTGTCATTGACACACAGTGTTCTATTAGTCTCCAGGGTGCAACAGAGGATTTGACAATTTTATGCGTCACTCCATGCTCCCCACCATCTGTCACCAGACAACATTATTGCAGTATTACTGACTTTGTTCCCTGTGCTGTACCTTTTCGTTTTCCTGACTTACTTATTTGGTAACTGAAAGTTGGTACCTCATACTCCCCTTCTTCCATTTTGCCTTACCCTCCCCCCACCTTCCCTCCAGGAACCACCATTTTTTTCTCTGTACTTAAGAGTCTATTTTTTGTATTTGTTTCTGTGTTTGTTTTTTAGATTCCACATAGGAGTGAAATCATACAGTATTTGTCTTTCTCTGATTTAGGTCACTCAGCACAATACCTTCTAGGTCCCTCATGTTGTCGGAAAGGGCAAGATTGCATTCCTTTTTCTGGCTAATATTTCATTATATGTATGTATATGTGTCTATATATGTATACACACACATACATACGCACACATACATATCCACACAGTATCTGTTGGCCATCTGAATGTCTTCTTTGGGAAAATGTCTACTCAGGTCTTCTCCTTTCTTAATCAGATTATTATTATTGGGGGGGGGTGAGTTGTATATAAGTTGTTTATATATTTTGAATAATAACCTCTTATGGGTTATGTCATTTGCAGATACCTTCTCCCATTCAGTAGGTTATGTTTTGTTGATGTTTTCCTTCACTGTGGAGAGGCTTTTGATTTTGGTGTGGTCCCAGTAGTTTATTGTTGCTTGTGTTTCCCTTCCTGAGAGACATCTCCATAAATATGTTGCTGTAAGACAGGTTAGAGAGGTGACTGCCTATGTTTTCATTTAGGAGTTTTATGGTTTGAGGTCTCACATTTAGGTCTTTAATCCAGTTTGAGTTTATTTTTGTGTATGCAGTGAGAAAGTGGTCCAGTTTCATTCTTGTGCTTGTAGCATTTATTGAAGAGTCTATCTTTTCCCCATCATATATTCTTGCCTCCTTTGTCATATAGTAATTGGCCATATAGACGTGGATTTATTTCTGGGCTCTCAGTCCTATTCCTTGATCTGTGTGTCTGTTTTTCTACCATTCCAATACTGTTTGGATTATTACAGGTTGGTAGCATATCTTGAAATGTGGGATTGTGATACCTCCAGTTGTGTTCTTCTTCAAGATTGCTTCAGCTATGCAAGGTCTTTTGTGGTTCGGTACAAATTTTGGGATTGTTTGAGTTCTATGAAAAATGCAGTTCATGTTTTGATAGGAATTGCATGGAGTCTGTAGACTGCTTTGGGTAGTATGGACATTTTAATGATATTCTCATCTTTCCATTTGTGTTGTGTTCAGTTTCTTTCTTACAGGACTTTCACCTCCTCAGTTAGATTTATTCTTAGGTATTTCATTCTTTTCAGTACAATTATAAATGGGATTGTTTCCTTAATTTCTCTTTCTGCTGCTTCAATATTAGTTTATAGAAATGCACCAGATTTCTGTGTATTGATTTCATATTCTACAACTTTACTGATTTGATTTATTTTAATAGTTTTTTTGGTGGAGTCTTTCAGGTTTTCTATATAGAGTGTCATGTCATCTGCAAGTAGTGACAGTTTTACTTCTTCCTTACCAACTTGGATGCCTTGTATTTCTTGTCTGATTGCTGTGGCTAGGAATTCCAGTACTCTGTTGAATAAAAGTGGTGAGAGTGGACATTCTTGTCTTGTACATAATCTCAGAGGAAAAGCTGCCCTCAGTGTTTCACCGTTGAATATGATATTAGCTGTGGGGTTTTCATACATGGCCTTTATTATGTTGAGACATGTTCCCTCTAAACCCACTTTGTTGAGTGTTTTGATCATGAACGGATGTTGTTAATTTGTCACATTCTTTTTTCTGTACCTGTTGACATCATCAGAGGGTTTTTATTCTTCCTCTTGTTAATATGATGATGTATCACATTGATGGGATTGTGACTATTGAACCAACCTGGAATCCTCAGAATAAATCCTCATTGATCATGGTAAAACATCCTTTTGATGTATTGATGAATTCAGTTTGCTAATGTTTTGAAGATTTTTGCATGTGTGTTCATCAGAGATACCGGTCTGTAGTTTTCTTTTTTGGTGGTGTCTTTGTCAACATAATTAGTTAAAGTTGCTGAAGATTCTAGTTTAGGAATGTGCTTAATGAAATTTCCTCTGGACATATATGTCAATGCATACCCTCCTAACTAGTTTTGAGGCTGCTCTTAATAATATTTAATATAAGGGGCCCCTGGGTGGCTCAGTTGGTTGAGCTTCTGACTTCGGCTCGGGTCATGATCTCATGGTCTGTGGGTTCGAACCCCAGGTCGGGCTCTGTGCTGACAGCTCAGAGCCTGGAGCCTGCTTTGGATTCGGTGTCTCCCTCTGTCTCTGCCCCTCCCCTGCTCATGCTCTCACTCTCTCAAAAATAAACATTAAAAAAATTTTTTTAAATGATATTTAATATAAGTTCAGGAAAGAGATTTTTGATGTATATTACCTGAAAGATCTGAACCAGTTTACAAATTTCACTGACAGTAGCGAGAGATATCTTTCCCATACTCTTCTTAACAGTATAGAATTAGAAAAAAAAAAAAAAACTTTATCCAGTTTTCTGGACAAGTGAGTGTTGGTCATATATTTATGAATCAGTTCTATTTCTCCTTCTGTGAATTCTCTGTTCATGTCCTTTGCCCGTATCTCCAAAGGGACGTTTGCTTTTTTGTTACTGATTTGCATGAGTGTTTAAAAAATTTTTTTTATTATGTTTATTTATTTTGAGAGAGACTGAGACGGAGGGAGGGAGGGAGGGGCAGAGAAAGAGGGAGACACAGAATCCAAAACAGGGTCCAGGCTCTGAGCTGTCAGCACAGAGCCCGACACGGGGCTCATATCCATAAGCTGTGAGATCATGACCTGAGCCAAAGTCAGATGCTTAACCAACTGAGCCACCCAGGGACCCCTGCAGGAGTGTTTTTATTGTAAAATTTCTTTTATTATAAAAATACTGTTAGTTTTTATGTCCTTTGCCTTTGACATTTATGGTGTTTTTTTTTTTCATGTTTATTTATTTATTTTGTGAGGCGAGTACACAGGGGAAGGGCAGAGAGAGAGAATCCCAAGCAGGCTCCACCCTGTCTGTGCAGAGCCGAACACAGGGCCCGATCCCACAAACTGTGAGATCGAGACTTGAGCTGAAATTGAGAGTCAGACGCTTCACCGAGTGAGCCACCCAGGCGCCCTCTGTCTGGCGGTTTTAAAAGTAAGTCAATATTTAATTTAGGTAGTGAGATCTTTTCCCTGTGGTTTCCATATAGATTCACTAGGAGGCAGGAATGCCTTTAATTATTCCCCCTTCTTGTAGCAGAATGACCTGTTCTGTGTGTCCATCTTGGCGCTCCCCTCCCCCGGGGGCCACGGCCGTCTGCTTACCAAGGCCTCAAGGCTCCACGCGATGTGTCTCTGCCTGCTCTCCAGCCTCACCTCTGTCACTGTCTGTGGAACCCTGTGTTCCGGCATCCCTGGCCTCCCGTCAATTCGTGGAGCCTGCCGAGCTCTTTCCTGCCCCCAGAATTCTGTAGGTGCTGCCCCTTTGCTAGGACCATGTGCTTGTGCTTGCTGAACATACGCGCGCACACACAGGCAGACACGCACATACACGTGTGCTCACACACATCTCTTGGACCTGACTCCATCTGGTTCAGAGAGGCAGTTCCCGAGAGAGAGCCCCGGACCTGGCTGCTTGGGGTCACCTGGCTTCTCCATTCACCACCTCTGTGTCCTTGAACACAGTCACCTCTTCCTCACCTGTAATGCTACAATCTTCATCATAATAGTCCTTACTAATCTCAGAGTCCTTGGGAGGAGTACACGGGTGAATTTATGCAAAGTTCTTGGAAATCGACCCCATGCGCAGAAGTGCACATCAGTGGTTCACTGTCATTGCCATTCACCAGTTTTCAGAGCACCCTGCACCTGAGAGAGTGCTCTCCTGTCCAGGTTTTGTCATCCCCTTGGGCATCCTCCATCTTCTTATCCCCTTTTCCCCCTTAAGACTATCAGCACACAGCTATTTTTTAAAAAATTTTTTGGAAGTTTATTTTTAAGAGAGAGAGAGACAGAGTACAAGCGGGGGAGGGGCAGAGAGAGAGGGAGACACAGAATCTGAAGCAGGCTCCAGGCTCTGAGCTGTCGGCACAGAGCCTGACGTGGGACTTGAATTCACAAACTGCGAGATGATGACCTGAGCCGAAGTTGGATGCTTAACTAGCTGAGCCACCCAGGGGCTCCCAGGCTTTTTTATTCTTCATTAATGTTTGATCTTGACACATTCTCTCTCTCTCTCTCTCTCTCTCTCTCTCTCTCTCTCTGTCTCTCTCTCTGTCTCTCCCCCATCCCCCACAAATAATATGCATACTTTTTCTGAACAATGTCATGAACGCACTTTCTTATGCACATCAGTGGGCTTCAAAAACACTTGAAGCCTTTGTTTTCTAGCTGGCAGCGCGTTAGAGAAATTACTAATTGATCTTTTCCCAGGGCTTTAAACACCAGGTCCTGCTTAGTTTGTGTGAGTCACTGAATGTCATCTTCCAGAGGGCAGGGGTCCGGGCACCCTCAGGAATGTGGTGTCATCTGATAATGACTTGGTTCTCACTGCAAAGGAAGAAACAGGGACTTAGAAGCCAGTGGGGTGGGAAAGGAGAAATTCTTCTCCGTCCATGGGAGTGAACATTAAGCAAAAGCGTTTTCACTGGCTGATAGAACACACAGGTTGCTTTCTGGGGAAAGGGGCTCACAGATTGGGGTGCTGTCGGGTTCTAAATTTTTTCACCATTCTGTCGTTCTCTTCTGCCTTTTTTTTTTTTTTTTTTGGTCGTGAGAATAGAAATCAGTGTAGGGTGGACTGGGGCAAAGAGCACAGTGAGTCACAGGCCTCTGCCCTTCACACGGGCAGGCCGAAGTGAGCCGCTGACCACCCCGGCCTCTGATCTATGGCACTGCACACCCCCCCAGAGAGCCGGAGGGGTTTCTGTAAGTGATGGGGACGCCGGGCTTGTGCAGAATGGCCCCTGCCAGGGTTTTGCACAGTGCCCACCTTATTGCACCAGAAAGGCAAGTTTCATTGCATAAGGGGACAATTTACGGCCATGGGCTTATCTCCTTGTTTTCACTCTTTATGTTTTTCTGCCTCTTAATAAAATGTGAAGTCACAAAGCAATTAAATAGTAGTGTAGTTTTCAGGCAGGAGGTGGAGAGAGGCTAACTGGGGGAAAGGCCAACATGATTGACAGAGGCTGACTGGAGATTTACATTGGGAATAACTCGTTCCTCAAAACTTTCTTCATTTCCTGGTGGGAAGTATGGGGTAAATCATCGACCAGGAGGGTAGATGATTAAAAGTGCAGGAGTTATGATTTCTTTTTGACTTTGTAAGTCTCTAAATCTAAACCTTAACGTGGAGTTCTCATTTTAGGAGCTCTCGAGAAAGTGATGGAAACCACTCGGCCAAGGATTGAGGTGAAGCAGAAACACTGTAAAAATCTCTCATTGCTAATAAGCTCAAGCTTGTTTATATTTTATGAAATGTCTTAAGATCCAGTGGAATGAAGTAGAGAATTCACGAGCCTTTTTCTTTCTTTATCCCTTAAACTCAGATCCACAAGGGTAGATATTTTTGGATTTTTAAAAATATCGAATGGGGTTTCATCCATGAGTGTCTAGAGTTTTTAAAATAGCATTAGTAGGGGCACCTGGGTGGCTCAGTCGGTTAAGCGTTTGACTTTGGTTCAGGTCAAGATCTCGCAGTTTGTGGGTTCTAACCCTGTGTAGGTCTCTGTGCTGACAGCTCAGAGCCTGGAGCCTGCTTCAGATTCTGTGTCTCCCTCTCTCTCTGCCCCTCCCCCACTCACACTCTGTCTCTCAAAAATAAATAAACATTAAAAAATAGCATTAGTAATATTTAATCATGACATTTAAACTGAGCAAGAATGTGGACAATTGAACATAAAGATATGGAAGGGCACCTGGGTGGCTCAGTTGGTTAAGCGTCCGACTTTGGCTCAGGTCAGGATCTCGCGGTTTGTGGGTTCCAGCCCTGCGTCGGGCTCTGTGCTGACAGCTCAGAGCCTGGAGCCTGCTTCGGATTCTGTATTTCCCTCTCTCTCTGCCTCTACCCTGCTTATACTCTGTCTCTCTCTCTCTCTCTCTCTAAAATAAATAAACATTGCAAATAAATAAAAAAAGCATGGAGAGTTGAGACCCCCTGTGCCTTTATCCCCGCATCCTCCAACATATAAAAGAAACTCTTGATTTAGCCACTTTTCATTGCTGAGAACCTCTTTATTCTAATCAAGAGACTGGACAAGTAAAGGTACATGAGTTGAAGTTGTCCTTCTTTCTTATTCTTGAAACATTTTGACTTTAAGGAGTTTTGAAAAGCTGCTTTGTGATCCGAAGTTCTCTTGTTTCCTAATAACCCCACTGAAATGGCCAAAGAAAATAGCTTAAATTAAAATGCAGTCCTCGGTCCCTGGTGAGAGAAAGAGTAATTTGACTCAGAGTTAATTTCTCTGACCCAGAAAATGAGGGGCTGAAGGGCCAGCCGGGAGATGAATGTGAATTCATCTTGCCGGGAGAGCGCTCGGAAGGGGAGACTTCTTGCCTTCTCGGGAGCACCCCTGTCCCATCCCTCCCCCCACCCCACATCACCACCTCAAAAAGCATGGGAGCCATCCCGTTTCCGTTTAGGGTGTGCCTCCTGATAGAGGACTCCCAGGAAGATTTGTACGGAGGGAACGGGGGGAGTGTTCATTTCTAGACCTCGGTAAAATGGTAACACGCGGCTTTTCTCGCAGCTCACTACATCTGTTCCAAGTCCCTGCCCAGGGTCCTGTGTGTGGATGGTGAAGCACCAAGTTCATTTCCTGTCCCTGTAAATAGAGGAGGGAGTGAGACCTCTTCGGATGTCCGTATCTGACCTCTCAGCTCTTGGGGGTGGGGGGGGAGCTAATTGTCAGTCACTGGGTCATTTTGCCACCCCAGGGCCGGTGCTCCTTAACAGCCGCTGGTTTGTATGTGTCGTTGCCCCGGCAACAGTCCTTTATCCATCCAGAGTGTGGCAGGGGTGGGTGTCTGGATGCAGAAAACGCCCATCTTCCCTGGTGCCGCTCATTCTTCCAGGGAAAGGTAACTCACTGGGGAATTAGTGTTTGGGTCTTAGCTGTGTATTATTTCTTTTCAACTCTGTTTTTAATGACTTCAAATGCTCATAACAGAGAAGTGATTAATTTAAAAATGAACAGGGGCACCTGGGTGGCTCAGTCGGTTGAGCGTCCTACTCTTGGTTTCGGCTCGGGTCGTGATCTTCACGGTGCGTGAGTTTGAGCCCCGCATCAGGCTGTGTGCTGACAGCTCGGAGCCTCCTTGGAATTCTGTCTCTTCCTCTCTCTTTGCTCCTCCCCTTCTCTTGCGCTCTCCCTCTCTCTCAAATAAACTTTAAAAAATGAAAATAAAGAATAAAAACGAGCAGTTCAGGGGCATTTTAGTACATTCGCAGTGTTGCATCGCTGTCTTCTCTAGTTTCAAAACATTTTATTGCCCCAAGAAGAAACCCTGTACCCATTAACTCGCCTCCCTCAGCCTCTGGCAAGCATTCATCTGCTTTGTCTTTGAATTGACGGATTCTGGATATGTCCTATTAATGGAATCCTAGAATATGTGACCTTTTGTGTCTGGCTTCTCTCACGTAGCATGTTTTCAAGGCTCATCCGTGCTGTACCGTGTGGCTGAATAGTATTCTCTTCTGTGGACGTGCCACAATTTTTTTCAATTCATTCACCTGGTGGACATTTGGGTTTTTTCCACCTTTTGATGCCTGTGAATAATGTTGCTGTGAACACGGCTATATAAGCATTTGGGTCCCCATTTTCAGTCCTTTGGTGGAATTGCTGGGTCATAGGCAAATTCTTTTTGACTTTTTTGGGAAACCGTCAAACTGTTTTTCCCCAGAAACTGAACCATTTACATTCCCACCAACAGTGCATAACTTTAAGTTGTTTTACTTCCTTACCAACACGTGCTGTTTCTCCTTCTTTTTCTTTAGCCATTCTTGTGATTAGGAAGTAGCACTTCACTGTGGTTGTGATTTTCATTTCCCCAATGACAAATGACATTGGTCATCTTTTCGTGTACTTACTGACCATTTGTGTATCTTCTTTGGAAAAATGTCCATTTCTCCTTCCCGTCCCCCAGTGGGGTCCTTGGCCCATTTTTAATTTGGTCTGTCTTTAAAATAAATTGGGTTGTCTTTTTGTTGTTGAGTTGTAAGAGTTCTTTATATATCCTGGATGCTAGACCCTTCTCGGATACATGATTTGCAGGTTTTTTCTTCCGTTCTTTTCTTTGCACTCTCTTGGTGATGTCCTTTGGACACGCACAAGTTTTTATATTTTGATGAAGTTCAAGTTATTTATTTTTTCTTCGGTTGCTCATGCTGACTTCCTGATCCCTGTATTTTCTTCTACGAATTTTATGTTTTTCTCTCTAAATTCAGTCTATTAATCCATTTTGATTTAATTTTCATAAGGTGAGAGGTCAGGGTCCAACTTGATTCTCTTGTATGTGGGTATCTAGTTGTTCCATTTATTGAAAGGATTCTCTATCCCCAATTGAGTGGCCTTTTCACACTTAAAAAAAAATGAATTGGTCACATCGGGTTTATTTTTGGACCCCTTAGGTTTTTTTCCATTAGTCTGTGTGTCTATCCTTGTGTCCATTTATACTGTTATGATTACTGTAGCTTGTAGTAAGTTTTGAAATTGGAAAATGTGAATCTTCCAACTTTTTTCTTTTTCAACATCGCTTTGAATAGTCAGGGCCTCTTGTAGTTCCATATGAACTTAAAGATCAACTTTTCTATTTCTGCAAAAAAAAAAAAAAAAAAGAAGAAGAAGAAGAAGAAATAGGCTATTGGAATTTTGATAGAGATTGCACAGAATCTGTAGATGATTTTTCATAGTATTGTCACCTTGACAATATTAAGTTTTCCAATTTGTGAACACATGATGTCTTGCCATTTAGTTATATCTGTCCTAACTTATTTCAGCATTGGTATATAGTTTCAGGGTACAAGTGTTTTGCCTCCATTAAATTTATTCTTAGATATTTTATTCTTTGGGTGCAGCTGCAAATGAAATTGTCTCTTTGATTTCCTTTTCAGATTGTCTCTTCCTGGTATATAGAAACACAGCTGCCTATATGTTATTTTTATTTAGAAAATATTTAACGTTAAAAAAAATCTCTTCTGGTTCTTTTAAAAATGAAGTAAGAACCCCAGTATCCCTCTATATATTCCTGTTTAGTTTGATGGACATCCTTCCATATATTTTCTGTACATATACATGCAAATAAACTTTGTTCCTTTGAGTAGACTCATAATATACTTTGCCTCCATTTGAACTTACATACAGATGATGAATATCTTTCTATGTCACTACATCTAGATTTACATTTTTCCTTTCAAATGCTGCAGAGTATCCTGTTGTACAGATGTTCTGTACTTTAAGAGTGTTCTTGTAATTTTTGTTAATGTTTGTTCATTTTTGAGAGAGACATAGCACGAGCAGGGGAGGGGCAGAGAGAGAGAGGGAGATAGAGAATCTGAAGCAGGTTCCAGGCTCCGAGCTGTCAGCGCAGAGCCTGACGTGGGGCTCTAACCCACAAACCGTGAGATCATGACCTGAGCCAAAGTCAGACGTTTAGCCTGCCGAGCCACCCAGGTACCCCAAGAAGGTTCTTTTAATGAACATTTGGTGCGATGTCAGTGTGACGTCAGCAGATGGTGTGATGTTTTCTATTATAAACAATGTAGCAATTAAGTCTTGTGCCTGTATCCATACATACTTATGTGAGTATGTCTTGAAGGTAGTTTCCCGTAAGTAGAATTGCTGAAGCAAAAAATAGGCGCATAGTATCTTTTGGTGGACAGGGAGAGATTTTGTTTTTATAGTGTTTATTATGGGCATAGATGCTACCTACTCTTATCTAAGAACATCACAGTGAGTAAATGCTTGGAGAAAAATGTAAAAATAAGGGTGCGTCTAACCGTTCTTCTTTCTAGCGCTACCTGGTAACCTATCATCTAAATAAAATGTAAATAATAAAATCCTTTTGGGTATGAGCTATGTAAACAAGGTGTTTTTAGATGCGTTGTCAGCCCAGCTTAATGTTGTCAGGGAAGAAAGCAACTGGTAGCACATACGTGCCTTCTGGGCTTTTCTCTCTCCTGCCTGCTGTACCCCTCACCCCCCTCCTAATCTATCTTTCCTTATCCACACCCCTCCCCCCAATTGCTGGCAATCACTCCAAAAGATCTTTTGCTTGGTGACAGATACTGTGAACACCCAATGTTTTCTCTTCTGGCACTGTCCAGGAAAGACCAGCTTGAGAATTTGCTCACATGTTCCGAAGGTAGTGACTTTGTTTTGTTCAAGTCTAACTGGAAAGTTTAGCTAAACCCCAGAAGGCAGACCACATCCATTTTGGGGTAGGGTCACCTGTTCTTCGGTGTCTGAGTCTCCTGTCTTACACCTTCCTGGGCTTTGCTGTGGTTGACTAAGAAAAGCAGAGGAAGATGCTTCTGTAAAAGCCCCAAAGAAAAAGAAGTCAAATAGGGGCACCTGGGTGGTCCAGTCAGTTCAGCCTCTGACTCGGCTCAGGTCGTGATCTCGCGGTTCGAGGGTTCGAGCCCCACGTTGGGCTCTGTGCTGACAGCTCAGAGCCTGGAGCCTGCTTCGGGTTCTGTGTCTCCCTCTCTCTCTCTGCCCCTCCCCTACTCGTGCTCTGTCTCTCTCTCTCTCTCTCAAAAATAAAATAAACATTAAAAATTTTTTTAGACAAAGGAAGTCAAATGGAAGTGAGGAATAAGAGTAACCTCAGTTGCTTTCCTTTTCCATCTGTTTTTCAAAAAGGTGTTATTTTGAAATAATTTTAGACTTGGAGAAAAGTTGCAAAGTTAGTACAGAGTTCACATGTGCCCTTCAGCCAGCTTCTTTGAATGTTTGACTAGAATGTATGATGACAATCAGGACTTCTAAGTTGTTACCCTGCTTGTAGCTATGCCTATAGGCTTTGTCAGCTTCCCACCCAGTTTTCTACTCCTATCCTGTTTCTTTTCTAGGGTTCAGTCCAGGATCCACATTGGATTTAGTTGGTCTACCTCCTTAGATTTCTACAGTTCGCCAGTCTTACCCTGTTTTTCATGGTCTTGGTATTTTTGAACAGTACTGGTCATTATTATTATTTTTATTATTATTATTTTAATGATTATTTTGGAAGGAGAGAGAAACAGAGACCAAGCAGAGGAGATGCAGAGAGAGAGAGAGAGAGAGAGAGAGAGAGAGAGAGAGAGAGAGGGAGAGAGGGAAACACAGAATCCAAAGGAGGTTCCAGTCTCAAAGCTGTCAGCCACAGAGCCCGACACAGGGCTCGAACTCACGAACCGTGACATCATGACCTGAGCTGAAGTCAGACGCTTGCCTGACTGAGCCACCCAAGAGCCCCCGGTCAGTTATTTTGTTGAATGAAATTTCCTAAATTTGGGGGTTTTCTGATGTTTTCTAATATTTGCTTGTGAGGCTATGCATTTTGGGGAAGAAGACCACACAAGTGATGATGCTTCCTTTCCAGTGAGTGGTTACTTGATGTCCCTTTTCCTTATTGGTGGTGATGATAATCTTGACCACTGGATTCAGGTGTCTCCTGGGTTTCTCCATTCTAAAGTTGCTCTTGTAATTGGTAAATTAGTCTTTTTGTAAGTAATAAATACCTTGGGGGTCAGCTCCTTTGAGACTGTGCAAAGGCCTTGCTTCTCCTCAAGCTTCCTGTCACTGACTTTACCATCCATCGTAGATCCTGAGTCGGACCTTAACTGACTGAGCCACCCAGGCACCCCTCTTTCATCTGTTTTAAAATGAGCTCTTCCCCCGTGAGCACAGTTGTGGTTGTGGCAGGCCTGAAACCTGATCTTGACTCCGCTGGGCAGTTAATCATTTCGGGGTCAAATCATTTTGACCAGATCATTTAATGGTGGGCCGTTAAAATCACTGCACACAGAGACCTGTAGGCAAGTAGGGATTTTGCCTGTAAATGGAACAGGTTAACTTTTTTTGTGGAAAAACATTCCAACGTTGAAAGGCCGGTGTTAGTGTCCTAACATTCCTAACATTCCTCAAATAATCTCTCGAGGATTTTTGACTCTCTTTTTTAGCCCATGCCATATTTTAAGGTTAATATGAATAAGTTTTGGTCCTTCTGTTAATTATAGAGAGTAAATGCTACTTAATGTATTCTTATTAATGAGTGTTTTCCTCAATGTCTAAGTACAGATTGATTGTCCTATAGTAAGTTATTTTTTGCATACACATTATGTGGCACAAGACTTTTGATAAGTTAGTTATGTCCTCATAATGTTATTTATGAAATCTTATAGTCAGAAGCCATTGGTAAAATATCTTTTACTCACGAGCTTTGAGGGCCTCTTTTCCTTGGAGAGCCAGTATACATTCTTGGCTGCTTTTAATTCTTTCAAAATAGAGCTCGCCTAGATGAGATTCCAGAGTGACTCCTGTTTTCCTCTGTAATTTTTCATATTTCTGTGACCACATCCCAGCTCTTGTGGCCAGCAGTGTCTGTGAAAACAAAGCATGAAGTCAAAGCACATTCCACAGGTGATTGGCGGGATTATAATAGTTACAAAGTGTATTCATCTCCAGCGATAAGGATCTGCCTGAGCATTTTGCTCTAGTTCAAAGCTCATTCTTGGGTCTTACCACCTGTTTCTTATATGTATGTTCCTCCTTCGAAATAGAGATGGAAGAAGAGTGGCTGTATATCAGAATTTAAGAAGGTCATTCTTTTTCAAGGGCATTCTTTTTCAAGGGCTTTTGCCTTCTGACTTGGACCTTTTGTAAGAAATTTCCGTGTTCTTCTCACCCCTGATACCCTTGAATTTGGGAGTGGGGTTAGGTGCGATTTGGTACAAACCCCAGCTGGCCAGTTAAAAAAGCCCAGTGTGGTAATGTTTTGAAAATATGCCTGGCTGACTCTGATCTCTAAATGTGCAGATAATCTTTGCAGCAATAAGATATCTTGAAGAGCTTCAAGTAGTTTTGATAACTAATCATTACATTCTTCAGCCAGAACATTTTGCTAAGAATAGCTCATGTGCCTTGCATCAGTTTGTTTGTTTGTTTATTTATTTATTTATTAAAAATAGTTTGTAATGTTTATTTTTGAGAGAGAGAGAGAGAGAGAGAGAGAGAGAGAGACAGAGCACAAGCGGGGGAGGGGCAGAGAGAGAAGGAGACATAGAATCAGAAGCAGAGGCTCCAGGCTTCGAGCTGTCAGCACAGAGCCCGACATGGGGCTCGAACTCACAAACTGTGAGATCATGACCTGAGCAGAAGTCAGATGCATAACCGACCGAGCCACCCAGGCGCCCTTGTTTTTCATCCAGTTGAAAGGTTAGGAGCATAAGATTGTAACTGTAGCCCTAGTTGTGTAGAGAGACGCCACATTCACATGTGGTATTTCTTTACTCTTCATAGTTGCTGCATTAATCGTCTTTACCTTTCCCTCATTCTAGAACAGGAATATTTTACCTACCATATTGATAATTTTTCTGTGTCCTACTATTAATTAAAATAAAAAGTGGACTAAACTTTCTCTTTTAAAAATTCCACCTTATTATGCTTAATTTTTCTTTCTTTTTTTTTTTTTTTTTTTTCATTAAGTCATGGTTGAGGTGAGCAGCGTGTCACTGGCCCTTTGAGTTTCGCAAAAAGCTTTCTCCTATAGGATCTTGACTTTCAGGTACCACTTCATAGATGCTCTAGTGCCTAGGGTAACAGAGCTAACATTCAAAGCACGAAACATGTTCTCTGGTTCTTGATTCCCTCTCTTCCCTGGAGACGTGGGGAATATTAATAGTGATGTCAGTCATTCGTAACCATTTATTGAACCAGCACTGTGTGCCAGGCAGTGTGGGGGATAGTTTTCAAATAGCATCTCATTTGCTCTTACTAGAAACCTCCCAATATTTCAGAAACAGAACCCAGTGCTTGAAACATGAAATGACTCATCCAGGATTACATAGTGAGTAGACCCGAGAACGGCTTGGACTATTGTCTCAGGTCACTGCTCATCCCACACAGCATTCTGTGACTGTCCTCATGTCGCTAAAGAGGAGAATGCCTTCAGGGTTGCCATTTGCTCAAAGCATTCTTAATTCTTTTAATGTTTGTTCATTTTCGAGAGAGAGAGAGAGCGAGCACGTGCGAACGAGCAGGGGAGGGGCAGAGAGAGAGAGGGAGACACAGAATCCGAAGCAGGCTCCAGGCTCTGAGCTGTCAGCACAGAGCCCGACGCACGGCTCGAACCCACAAAGTATGAGATCATGACGTGAGCCCAAGTCCGACGCTCATCAGACTGAGCTACCCACGTGCCCCTCAAAGTCTCTTTAAATTTTGAAAACATTTCAGATGATTTTGAAAAAAATGACTTTTAAGGTTAGTTTTTTGGGGGTTCAGCTATTGTCACACCTTTGGTTTCTGGACATAAAATTCGAGATAGGAGGAGAGGAAATTGCTCCCAGATGGTGCCATCATGCCTTTTCTTGAAGCTGAATACAACTTCTCTCTTAGGCTTTCTTGCTTTACTGTGAGTAGAAGCTTGAGGCTTTGGGCTGGTGGAGTATATTTAACAGCAGAAAAGATAAGCACTTAAACACTAAACTTCACAGTGTATAGACCTTGGGGGTGAGTCACTGGAAGCTGCCTTGACCTTTCGTGCCGGTGCTCCCACTTCACCCGCACCCGGCAACAGTGTGTGGAGTTTGGATTCAGCAAGCCTGGCAGATAGTGCAAGTGGGATCTTAGCTGGAAGAAATAAAAAGCCCTAACTTGAACCTCCCTTGTATCTACCCTTCCTACCTCTCTAAGATGTGAGCTTGTGATTATACTGGGCTCATGATGAGATCATCCTTGGAAGAAGGAAGTCCTGAGAAAGGAGGAGGGTGGATTTTCCTCCAGCAGGTAATTAAAAACCTGCTTTACAAGTTCAGGAAAAGTTGGGGTCATAGGTGTTGGGCTTAAGATGCATTAGGGTTTTGCTGGGTAACGAATGGATGATTTGGGGCTTCAAGGAGCTATCCAGCTTCTGTAGTCTGAAAGTTCCCTTCTTAGGCTAAAAAGAGACACGGTGGAAATTATAAACACAGCAATCACAGATAACTTGAGCACTAAAAGACACTATTTGGCTATTGGGTTTGAGTATAAAGTAACCATGTGGCTTTCGTGTGAGTGATGGCTTAGACAACGTGACAGAAAACTGTCAGTGTTCTCTATTTAATGTGCATGCCTCCGAAGTGGGTAACAGGGCCACTCACAACTGATGTTTTGTTATTCTGTTATTCTAACCACTGAAGAAAAGGCTGTGATGGTAAGAAGCAGTAAGGTCCTGGTCTCTTTTGTTGCTGATGGGAAGTTATTTTGTTACCACCTTGTCTCTTAAATCACACTTCAGGAAGTGACTAGAAATTGTGGGAGAAAGATGGTTATAATATATGCGCCATGTGCAGACTCTTAAAATTTTGGGGGGGTGGGGATTGGCATAAGTAGAAAACACTGGAGTGAGCTTTCCTGAAGTCAGAGGCATTCTGACATGGGAGACCTCTTGTCACTAGTATTTCCTTCTTTCTTTCTTTCTTTCTTTCTTTCTTTCTTTCTTTCTTTCTTCCTTTCTTTCTTTCTTTCTTTCTGTTTGTTTCTTTCTTTCTTTCTTTCTTTCTTTCTTTCTTTCTTTCTTTCTTT
>NC_064807.1:10210091-10350466 GCF_023721935.1 Panthera uncia | reverse complement strand
TTTCTTTCTTTCTTTCTTTCTTTCTTTCTTTCTTTCTTTCTTTCTTTCATTCACGGTTTATTTATTTTGAGAGACAGAGACAGTGCGAGCTGGGGAGGGACAGAGAGAGGGGGAAAGGGAAGCCCAAGAAGCAGGCTCCATACTATTAGCACAGAACCCAATGTGGGGCTCAAACCCACAAACCACGAGATCACGATCTGAGTCAAAACCAAGATCCGGACGCTCAGCCAACGGAGCCACCCAGGTGTCCCAGAATTTCCTTGTTTGAGCACATTTGGGTGCCCTGAGCCCGGTGCATTGAGACACCCCCGTGTTGGTGGAAGGAGACTGGATTGTGCTCCTTTCCCCATGCAGGGACGGGGGGAGGGGGCCCAGAGAATGGGCACTTGTGGAATGACAGAGACCACTTTCCCTCCACCCTCTTGTGGCTCTCATCCCTGTTTCTTTGATTTGTTGGTGCTCCTTGACTTGACCTCTCATTCCTATTTACTAAATCCACTCCTTTTCACAAATCCAGGGTCACAGAGGTCAGCTTTGAGGGTAAGGCTTTCTGGATGGTTTGACTTGGTTTCACAAAGGGTGTGTTTCACCAGGTATGAACAGCTAGTAAAGCTTCTCTAAGCCTGTTTTCAAGAATTGGGACTAAAACAACAATGTTACATTAGAGTGAAGGAGGTTCCCAGGCATTGGGAGTGCTATTTGATGATGTCTAATGTACTAAGGCTCTTTTGGCGACATACTTAATGCTGGAGAATTTAAGATGTCATGTAATACTATGAATGTAGGCTAAAAATGCTACTTCTTGTCAAGTTTACTTATTTAACTTCAAATTGTCTTGTAAAGGTGCATCCAGACATTTTTAGAATTGGAGGCATGGTTCATATTCTGTTTGTGTATTTTTTTTTTCTATAAAGTATTGTACGATCTGAACATTTCCACAAACGGACAGAAGTCATCTAGCGGTCGTCTTTATGAGGAACATAATACCCCATTGTGTTGATGCACCGTGGTTCTTGCGAAGCTGTCCCCTGATGTTGGGTGTTCAGTCTGTTTCTAGTTTTCTCTCTTATAAATACGAAGGAGCGTATAGAAAGGGCCGTTCTTGCTGTGGTAATCGTGGCGTGTCTGCCCAGTCTGTGCCCAACATGACATCAGACACTTTGGCAAGTGAAACAAAGACCAGTGGGGCACAGGGAGCCGTAGGAGATGAGAGGCGTGAGGGATGCTTTCTGTCTAGTGTGATCAAGGAAGGCTGCATGGAAGGAGGGACATTTGATCCTGGGTCTTGAACAACAGGCAGTAGTGAGAATGGCCAATCTAGGGAAATTGAACTCCCAAGTAGCAGGGAGAGCAATTTCAGAGTGTTAGGGCAGAAGTGTGTTGGATTCATGTGCTAGAGTCCAAAATACATTTCACTAGAAAATACTCAGTTACACGTATGTGTCCTAATATGTTTTGGAAAAAAGTATATATTACTATTTTTTTTTTTATAGGAAAGTAGGTCACTAGAGGCTTAACTCCTATTTGCCGATCACTTTTTGATCTTCCCTAATGGTGATTCCGTAGACCAGTCATAGGAGGGCGTCTTAATATCTGATTTCCAGTTGAGGAAAGGGAGGCACTGAAGTGTGCTCTTCCCCACAAAATACAGGAAGTCATCAACAGATGTACAAGCGAACTGCAGCTCCTTGATTTATTCATGCTTAGACCAAGCATCTTGGCCGAAGATGTTAAGTGCTAGATGGGCCATTAATGGAACAAAAGCTGGAGGTGGGGGGAGAGACCAGATAATGCATACCTGGGAATGCCAGGCCATAGGAAAACTCTGGAGTTAAAAAAAAAAAGGGGGGGGGGGATCAGATTTACCAAGGAAGTGAATGGGATGGTGCGGTCTAGTGATGGTGAGCATAATGACAGGGGAAAGGAAAGGGTGGAAAAGGAGTCTCGCTGGTGGCCACCTCTCCCTTAGTGCTTTGAAATATGGGGAGGGGCGCCTGGGTGGCACAGTCGGTTAAGCGGCCGACTTCAGCCAGGTCACGATCTCGCGGTCCGTGAGTTCGAGCCCCGCGTCGGGCTCTGTGCTGACAGCTCGGAGCCTGGAGCCTGTTTCCGATTCTGTGTCTCCCTCTCTCTCTGCCCCTCCCCCGTTCATGCTCTGTCTCTCTCTGTCCCAAAAATTAAAAAAAAAAAAAAAAAAAAAAAAAAGAAATATGGGGAAATGAGCTCTCTTACTCAAGAAAGCTGCTGTGCCCAGAACGGTTTGGTGAGTGGGTGAATTCCTGGTGAGAGTGATTTTATTAAGGGGTAGGCAGTGACTAGGATGAGAGAGAAGTGGTAAGGAGATCAACTTGTCTCCATGCCCCAAATGACACTTGGGGCAGCACCAGGCCTGTCTGTGCTACGTGGCCCTGTGTCCTCGCACCCTTCCTGTAAAGTGGGTGCTCGTTAAATCAGCTTTGCCAGATGCTGGATTCCAGCTCTGGCTTTTACCACTCAGCCAATTTTATCAAACTAGCACGAGTGTGTTTTCCTCTTGAAAAGACCAGAATGGGAGGGGAAAAGAACCTTGCTGCTTCCCCCCACCCCCCACATATGTCATACTGAATCTCATATGAGGAATGTTTAATTGAAATATGTTTGAATGGATTTAAACACGTTGTCTAAAAAGTTTGAAAACTAGGGGCGCCTGGATGGCGCAGTCGGTTAAGCGTCCGACTTCAGCCAGGTCACGATCTCGCAGTCCGTGAGTTCGAGCCCCGCGTCGGGCTCTGGGTTGATGGCTCGGAGCCTGGAGCCTGTTTCCGATTCTGTGTCTCCCTCTCTCTCTGCCCCTCCCCCGTTCATGCTCTGTCTCTCTCTGTCCCAAAAATAAATAAAAAACGTTGAAAAAAAAAAAAAAAGTTTGAAAACTAAAAATGTCAGAGGCAAAAGTAAGTTATTGCTTTCATGTGGCCACAGCAGCTGAAAGGAGAACCAGAATTAGGGCTTAATGTGTGTCCGTTGAACTCAGCACACGTATGTCGAGCACCTGCTCTCGCGGTGTTGATGTTCTGGTGGATTTGGACGACCTACAACCTGCTTTTGCGTGGTTTTAGAAACTTCAGAAGACACTAGTGAAATGCAGTGGTTCGCTCCTATTTTCGTTTTGGAACGTTTCATGCCCACAGAACACTTGGGGGCTACCACATACATTCCAATTTTATGAGTTTTCCTGGGTCATCCTCTAAAACTGGCTCTTGGACTGGCCGTTCATGAATGAATGACACCCTCTTTCGCCTTCCTTAATTCCTCTGCGTGCTGTTGGGTCATTCGGAATGGCACTGAGGGTTACATCTGGCATTTCATAATCCATGTGAAGACAGATGGCTAAGCACTCAACACAGGCTCGATTGGGTACCTCTCTCCTGGGCTTGTTGGTTCTTGTACAGATTCCTGCTTCCACCCAGTTCCAAGGCCAGCTGCACATACCTGCCTCACCCCCGTCCAGGAGGCCAGCCTGATTGTCTTCACCAAGCCCAGAAGCAGAGTTCTAGAAAAATAGTGCTGTAAGAACCTCCATAAACTTCTTGCTCGCCTTGTTCTCCCAACATAGAGGGCAGGAACAGAATGTCACGGTAGGGGTTTCAGGGATCTTTAGGCCAAGAAGCAGCACTGAAATGGGCGTAGGGTTGAAATGAGGCTGATCTCTAGAAAACACCAGGAAAACCCTCTTTCACGTTCTTGCCACCCTCTCCGGCTTGTGTGTATGCCACATTGTTTTCCCTCTGGAAATCTGTGTTTGTGTCTGGGTATGTGTGCTCGTAACTTACTCACTACCATGGAACCTTTGAAGGAGAGAGCATAAACTTTCAGGATTGTCACATGAGTGACTTTATTTGATGGTTATCTTGTGACCATAGAACAATTTTTCTTTATTAATATGTATGTATTCTCTTCAAGACGTAAAAGAAATACCTTTGTGGACCCATGTTACATGTAGAAAAATGTCATTGTTTCCGAGCACAAGAGATCAGGAAGGTCAGCGTGAGCGCGTGTGCATGAGGGCACCATCAAGACGGTTGACGTGAATGAGGTGGGCTCTGTCTGCAAGTGTCTCCTTCAGGACTAGGACATCACCCAGGCCGACTGGGTCCTCTGTCTTGGTTCAAGCCAAAGGGGTAAACAGACATGATAAATAATTCACAAAAGGTTATCAGTCTTTAGGGTGTGGCTGTTGAACCACACCTGAGAAGCTCCCTAGATGAAGCCAACTCGCCTAGTTACTCAAGGGCCTCCACCCCAGATGATGGCCCAGATTGTCTCCAAGGGAGTGAACTGCACTGGTGTTGAGATGTTCAGTGGGATAATAGATGCATTCATACCCTTCGCTTCAGTTCAGCGTTTTCTTGGATGGAACCATGGGAAAGAACACATGAGCACACACTCACGCTTCTTGTTAGCTTTCTGGGTCACGGCTGGCCTCCCGCTGTCCTTGCCCAGCTACCTTTCGTGACCTGAGCCTTTTTAAGATGGTTGAAAATGCTTATGTTCTGAACACCAGAAGGGAAGAAAACTTGACTCCTACCCCTTCAGAAAGTTGGCCGCAACAGTGAATTAAAATTTAAAAAATGGACTGTCCACACATATAGCATTTGGTCTTGACCAGAGGAAATTCACCATGTTATTAAAATGATAATTAGGGTGATGTTATGATGCCACTGCAGTGTTTTAATTTGGGAAGTACTTTGATAAGTTTATGGCTTATGCATTTTAGGGGTGTGTTTGTGAATCCTTGCAATCTCAAGTCCATTTTACTTTTTATTTATTTATTTTTTTTAACTTTTTAAAATGTTTTTATTTATTTTTGACAGAGACAGAGACAGAGCATGAACAGGGGAGGGGCAGAGAGACAGGGAGGCACAGAATCTGAAGCAGGCTCCAGGCTCTGAGCCGTCAGCACGGAGCCTGACATGGGGCTCGAACTCACGAACCGTGAGATCATGACCTGAGCTGAAGTCGGACACTCAACCGACTGAGCCACCCAGGCGCCCCTCAAGTCCATTTGAAAGAGATTGAGTAGATATTGATGCTACTACCATGGTTTGTCTTTTAACCCATTGGTGGTACTTTGATTTCTTTTAGTAGACTCCCGTAAAATTTAGGAAAGCTTATAAATTCCACTGGGGTTAACTCTAAATAAAGGAGAAGTAGGTCCATATCTTAGTTTGGAATCGGGGCAAAATTAATTTTCCTCAAACTCCTGGTTAGCAAGTATTTTGTATTTATTTGTTAAAACCAACAAGATATTTTCAAATTACTTACAGATTTTGTCTCTCATGTAAACATGTTTTCATCTTACGTGTTTTAGTTTTCATTTTATTTATGTGGCGTATTTCGAATACTCCTTTTACTTAAGGTGCCCCAGTTTACCAACTCTTTGACAAAGCCTCTACAGTAATAATAAATAATGTTGAATCACATTAATGTGCTATAATTTGTGAACCATCTTCCTAATGTTAAAAACGTTAATTATGTCTAATTCTTTGATGCTTTAGACACCATGACAGTAAAACCTTATTTCCTTGGGATAAATTCACAGAAATAACTAGGTCAAAAGTACGAACGTGATTTGAATTAGTTAAGGTGTTTATAATTATCCAAAGACGGTTTCTAGATTATAAAAGCAGTTACAGGATCACCCTAATAAGGTAGAATGGTAGAGACGTATATACAGTTAAGACGCTTCCAAAGGGAGCCACGGTGAGCCCTTAAGCAAAGGTTATGTGCGGCGAGAAAAGATGGTCCCGATGAGTGGAATGATCAAGAAGTGGTGACCCTAGGAGGTATTTAAAAACTAAATTTGTCCAATTTCAGAAATGGAATCCAGGCAGTTCCCTCTTCGGAGATGTTACCCATTGTTGGTTTTCTGTAGCTGCTGGTTGGACACGGTGCAGTTTCCTGTATTAGTGGTGTTCATGCCCACTTGACTGTGTTCAAGAGGTGGCTGGAGGCAGCAGGCCCCAGCGCTCCCGGGTGTAAGGGCCATTGAAGAATCCCTTCAGATAAGAGAGGAATTGGATACCCAAGGCCCAAGAGCGCTGACCGGACAGAAAGCTGGGGGGTGGGCGTGGGGGGGGAGCAGTTCAGTTGTGTTTAGGGAAAAACACGCTCCTGGCTACACGTCCTTGACCCGGGTGTCTTTGACATTTGATTGCATCTTCTGGACCCATAGGTAGAAATCACGTTTGACGTCTTTTCCACCTTTCTAGGAAATGTGGCTGAGCAAAGGGAAAGAAACCAATGTATAAGACTGCTTTTTACAACTGTGTTCATTTCCTCTGTCTGCTTACAGGAGAATAGTACCGTGGTGTTCTCCCATTTGTTTTTCTTTCTTTTTCTTTTCGTTGAATTGTTTTGGATCTTTTGCCTTTGAAAGGAGGTATCTTCCGTGTCCCGTATGTGTTCGCTTACTTTGCTACCCTGGCCTGGGTATAAGTAGGTTACCTGCCACTCTGTCCCCCAGCCCTGTCTCCATCCCCACACCTGAAGGGAAGGTTGGCCTGACATGTGTGGTGGTTTTTTGGCCTTTGGAGATGTTGGCTGTCAGTCCCCAGAGTTTGATTTGCTAGCACTGGGCCCAGTCCACAGCTTTCTACCTGTAAAAACAGGTAAACTAGAGAATCTTTTAGTAAGACAGTTGTCACTGAACCAAGTCCTGCTTCCTGGGCCGGCTTCCTCACCCCCTCTGCCTTAGTTTCCAACTTGTAAAACTGGGTGTCTGGACTTACCTTCCAGATTCTATCTAGGACATAGAGAGGAAGAGGTGGGGGCTTCAGGTGATGACTAAAATTGGAATAAAAGCCATGAGACGTTGTGTCCTCTGTCCTCAGCCTGCACAGAGGCTGAATTGCAAACAGAAGCCACGAAAAAAGTTCTTCCCTTCAGCTTTTAATGAAAGAGAGTGTCTATCTCATCAGATAGGAGTCAAGTCTCAAATTCAGAACCTTGGATACTGATTCTCTGACCTTCAGATTCCCTTTCCGAGGCATTTTTGATAGTTTATCTTCGCAGTAATTTTTCATTTATCCCCATCATCTTTACCATCTAACTTGGTGTGCACCTGTCCATAGAAAACTACGATGTTGGAAAATAACACCTGCCTTTATTTGTATAACAAACACACATATTGCCTACACTACCTCCCACCCCCACCCCCCACCCCCCTCCCCCCTACGCTCTGCTTTGCTAACAGGATATCAGGCGTTGTGTTGTGCTTTGGGCAGTTCTCGAGAAAATACACAGCCAGATGTTGTAACTCTTGGGTGTAGGATGGAGAATGTAATTTTTACAGTCTGTGTCGTTGTTGGTTTGGTTTGTTTGTTTGGTTTTTTTTACAAGCCAATTATTAGAAATAAGAAAGGGAATTTCAGTACCAAGTCTGAGATGTCCCAGTGATGAACGCTCACGGGGTATCAGTGTGGAGGCAACAGCGTTGGAATGCAGTTCAGCAGCACGTAGGCCAGACTTGGAGATAAGCACAGTATAGGCCTGGGTGGTGATAAGCTAGCCAGTCCCTCCAATGTGGTTCTTGAGAGAGGAGGGGAAGCCTTTGGGATTGGGGATTATCTTCATGCACATTGCTGTAACGGTTTCTATTCTGCCTCCCAACAAGCTTTTGCATTTAAAACTAAAACAAAAACCCTTTCATATAAACGCTGTAATTTGGAATACATAGACCATTTACTTACGGAAGGGGCAAGGTGCGAACACGGTGAGACACGGTCGATTTGTGGGATGGGAATTAAGGCAGTGCCTTCAGTTGAAGAAACTGTGGGAATTTAGCCTGAAATCCCAAGGTGAAGACACCTTACAAGGCCATCCTGGAATGTGAGGAGAACTGCAGTTATAAGCGAGCAGCGTCTTGCATGATGGCACTTAGTGTGAACCCCGCCTTAGCCCGTCAGCAGTTCTGCTAATGAATGAACAAGAGGGAAGGGAGCCCCAAGGGTCCCAGAAGGCAGGAGCCCCGGGGGCCCTGTGAAGTTGCCCTTCCCTTTGCTGACCTGTGGACCCAGCAGCGCGTGGCACCCAGAACGCTAACACTAGCAGACTTCATTTATGTACCTCCCCAGTCTTGTTGTAGAAAACACTTCGTGGGGACGTAAAAAGGCATGCAACATAAAAGTAGAAATCCGTGGGTGAGGATCTTGGGACAGAGGGGAATAACAAGAAGAGGGAGTGAGGAAGGAAGGTAGGGACAGCATGTTCTGTGTCTTGTAAATAGGCTGGGAACGGACTGGGCTCCAGGGTGCCTAACAGCCAATGAGCAGATATGTAGCATACTACTTGGGAAGAGTGCGGGTGCCGCCCACACAGGGGACAGTGGCCGTGCTGTTGACATGCGGACCTGGACAGCCACTGCTGGGCAGAGAGCAGAGCCTGCATACTTTATGGGGAAAATGGAATTTGCCTCTATGCCTCTGTGCTCATTTTTATTTATTTTTTCATATTTATTTTTGAGAGAGAGAGAGAGAAGGAGGGAGGAAGGGAGTTGAGGAGGGGTGGGAAGGGTTGGACAGAGGATCCAAAGTGGGCTCTGTGCTGACAGCAGAGAGCCTGATGTGGGGCTCGAGCTCATGAACCGCGAGATCGTGACCTGAGCCGAAGTCGGAGGCTTAACTGACTGAGCCACCTGAGGGCCCCATAAAATAAGTGATACTTTAAATGTTTTTAGGAACAGTCTATTTCTACTTCCTGTACCTGACCTTAAAAAAGCATGGGTCCGTGAGCTCTTAAATTTTTCCGACTTTCTGGTGTAAAAAGGACTGTGCTCACTAGATGGCAGTGTCAACAGCCCTTTGGGAAGTTGATTCTCCCCGGGAGTCTCCCGAGGACTGAAAATCATAAAAGTAGGAAAGCCTTTTCATTGAACATTCAGGATCTCCTTTCTACACCCTTGGTGAGAAGGAATTTCTGTTTCCTCCTCCTCTCTTCTTTTTGGCCAGAGAGAAGGCGCTGTCTTTACTACTGCAGGCACATCCGGGAGGCCCAGAGGAGCACATTTGGCAAGAAGCAAATTGCCCACCAGTGCGGTCAGCTCCGGTTTCCAGCCATTGTCCCGGCTTGGACCCCCGCATGTCACAGGCCCAGTAGTCCCAGTAGTTCTGGACCAGCTGCGGGCTAATGGTATCCCGAAAGGGTGCAATAATGTGTTTAGCACACGGGGATAATTGTTAGACCCTCAGTGCTTGCTCTTGGATCATATCTAGCATCACTGCAATATAATCTCTCTCAGGAAATGTAATTTTGTTTTCTAATGATGTAAAAATCTGTCGCCCATTTGCTTCTTTGACGAGAGATTATATTCTCAGGTTTTTGTGTTTTTTGTTTTTTTTTTAATGAAAAAGGTAGCATTGTTTTAAAATCATAATGATAGGAAGTTAAAGGCCCTTGGTTGAAGTTTGGGATTTTATTATAGTGTATCTCACGTAGCAAGTGTTAGAAAGACTGGTCTTTGTCTTATTCCTTGGGGTATTTTATTTATAGCAACTCTGCTGGTGTCCTAAGACAGTCGTGCGTTGTGTGGGACCGTCCCATGTGTTGTAGGGTGATCCGTGTCCCTGGCCCTTGTCCATGAAATGCCAGGAGCGTCCGTAGCCGCTGTGACCACCCGGTAACATACACGTCCCTGTGCCTCCCTAAGGGGCAAGGCCGGGGAGGTGGTATCGCCTGGGGGAGTGGGGGGAGCTGCAGACTGGAGGGTTCTGGGTAAGTTGTGGGGTTTGTGGAATTCACTGGGCATGCTCTTTTAATGAAATAAATAACTTTTATATTAAAAAAAAACCCACAACCAACAACCATGTCACCTTAACTTCTACTCGTTTGCATTATTTATGGGTTGTCATGCCAATTGTACATGAGCACAGTTTTTATATAGTATAAAATTGTACACGTATCATTTTTTGGTATGCTTTCCATATAACCTCAGCGTGTGCTTTGCTTGGACCCTTTGTTTTTCTGTTTAGCCCACGCATCACATCCAGATAATTCATTCTCCTCTGCCCTGCTTCCCCCCTCCCCCCACCTCCACTTTTAAAGTTCCAACCATGGGGCCCCTGGGTGGCTCCATGGGTTGAGTGTCTGACTTCAGCTCGGGTGATGATCTCATGGTTCGTGAGTTTGAGCTCCATGTCGGGCTCTGTGCTGACCGCACTGCTTTGTATTCTGTGTCTCCCTCCCTGCCCCCCCCTCCTTTCTAACCCTCCCCCACTCATGTTCTATCACTCTCTAAAAATAAATAAACATTAAAAAAAATTAAGTTCCAAGCATTTATTTTTCCCTCAGGTGAATTTTAGTATCCTTTTCTTAAGAACTAGGAAGTGTCTTTTTGCATTTTCAATTGCAACTTTTAACACACAAAAACTTAAGGGTGAATTATATTCTTCGCTGTTTTAGTCCTGACATCCTAGATTCTTCCATTTTTGCTAGTCTTTTTCCCTCCTTTGAGTGTTTCATTGGGTGAGAGGAAGGCTTGCCTGTGTTCTCTCCCTCTCTCTGATCTCATCTGCCCTCGAGTGATGGTTTGCTACCCACAGGGTATTCATTTGTAAACTGGGCTAGTTGAGAAGGGTGTGTTTCCTTTCTTTTTTCTTTCTTTTCTTCTCAACTAGATTAAAAACTGCCCCTGTGAGCTTAAGACCTGAACTTGAGGATTCCCAAATGTTCTCATGGTGCCTACCACCGGGCCAGTCCTCTTGGTAAAGGCTTGATTAGTGGCTGTGTTCCCTCTTGGTCTTCGCATTGATCCAGTCAATACCAGATTCTGGATGTCGGTTAGGGCACCATAAGGTATGGCTGAGACATCAGGAGCAAATTTTGTATCTTGCGGTTGACGTCTGAAGACAGAAGACAGGGGTAGAGGGGATCCCAAGGGAGTCATAAAAGCGAGGAGGAAAGAACTGCCAAATCCAAGGGAAAGATTATGAGCCTCCTTCGGGTCCACGGGATGCCAAGTTCTGAAGGCTGTGCCAACTGATAACCCAAGTTCTGTGGCCCAGTTGATCATCTTGGCCCGACAAGGCTCTTCCAGCACCGAGTGTGTTTTAAGTTTAGGCAATCTTTGATCCATTCCCTGGAATGACCATATTTAGAAATTTATATCCACGGGGACTAAAGTGAAGCTATTTTGGCAGTTACTTTGGTGACTTGTCAGGAGCTGGTTGATATTCGGTCTACTCCTGTCTGGAGCCGCTGGATTAAAATGGCAGATCTTGTGCTGATTGTTAGACTAGATAGTGGTGCTCAAATTGCTATCACACTGCATAACCCAGGTTTTAATCGCAGTTCACAAAATCTTTGTTTGCTGCTCCTGTAGCTGTCGCTTAAAGCTTCTTGTCTCCACACCCTGTAAAGAAATATTTGATTTATGTTCACCTGACACCTACCAAATTTCACCATTGAGTTTCCGAATACTTCCTGTCATCCAGACATCCACCCAAGCTTTATGAAGAGCCCTATGTAAGTAGCACTCAAAGTCAATCAAGACCGTAATTATTCTGCATGACCTCAAATCTGAGTGGCTTTCGTGTTGATTTCTCATTCGTGTTCCACGTTCGTTGTGGGTTAGCTGCAACTGTCCTCAGTGTTGACCCCAGTCTGTTGATGGGACGGTCTCTGTCTACATCATTGTCACTCTTCAGAGCAGGAGGAAGAGAGAGCAAGGTGAAGGAAGGTTCACACCAGTTTTTCATGTTTTCTCCTGCAAGTGATACATGGTCATTGCCAGGAGCAAATCATGTGACCTCCTTAGGAAGGGGTGGGAAATTTTGATGAAGAGTAATGCCACCACCACATATCTAAAAATGCAATTCCTACCCTACAAGGTCGTAATATTCTAAGAGAGTAGTTTTTGTTTCATGTTTCAAATATAGTTTCATAAGTGAATGGTGGGTCATTTAGGTTGATTTTTTTTTTCCATTCCTGCAAAGAATCTGTTAAATCTAATAAAGTATAATTTAATAGTTATGTGTTTGAGCTATCTTTAACATTAAGGTTATTATTTAAAAAAAAATTTTTTTTAACGTTTATTCATTTTTTGAGAGACAGAGACTGAGTGTGTGTGGGGGAGGAGCAGAGAGAGAGGAAGACCCAGAATATGAAGTGGGCTCCAGGCTCTGTACTGACAGCACAGAGCCTGATGCAGGACTCGAACTCACAAACCGTGAGATCATGACCTGTGCCGAAGTCAGACGTTCAACCGACTGGGCCACCCAGGCGCCCCTAACATCGAAGTTATTTTACTTTGTCCGGTTCTTTATCAGTGGCTTAACAGTTTGTATTCTACAACTGTCACTTGTTGACTTTGCTGTTAAACATTTATTTTTCAAAAACCAAACGTGTCTACCGTCTTCACAAGGCAAATGGAGTCAGTTGAGGGGAGGTATCAGGAAGAAGAGATGGGATGGCAGGTGTCTCATATCTTGGATTTTATTTCCTTATTAATTTTCTCAAAGATGTCAGCCCTTGCTTCTGTGGGTCTATCTGCTTAGTCTGAGAAGTTACTTTTGCGCTGGGCCAGAAGCCAGCCTGGCAGGAGGGGCCCCGGGTCACCTTTGTAGTGATTCTTTTTCCATCTGGCCATGGGAGAGGCACAAGCAAAATGGGCTGGTAGAACAAAATCGCTTCCTGGGCTGAATTTTTCCCACCACCAACTTAGGGCAGATGGGCTGATGTTCTGTACCTATGTTCTCTGTCGAAACCTCAACCAAACAAGCCAGCTCTGGACATGTACCTATAGGCACTGAGAACTGCTTGTTCTCTTTTCTACTTTCCTTTTTTTTTTTGTTAGCAGATGTTTTATTTTTCTTAATGTTTATTATTGATTTTTAAGAGATAGAGGGAGACGGAATCCCAAGCAGTCTTGGCACTATCCGCACAGAGCCGGACACAGGGCCCAATCTCATGATAGGAAGATTGTGACCTGAGCCTAAATCAGGAGTTAGAGGCTTAACTGACTGAGCCACCCAAGTTCCCCAGTTTTTTACTTTCCTGCTCGGGTTTCCCTCAGAGTAGGTCCCGCTTAAGACTTACCACTTTTGTTGGGGCGCCTGGGTGGCTCAATCGGTTGAGCGTCCAACTTCGGCTCGGATCATGATCTCACAGTTCATGAGTTCGAGCCCCGCGTCGGGCTCTGTGCTGTCAGCTCAGAGCCTGGAGCCTGCTTCGGATTCTGTGTCTCCCCATCTCTCTACCCCTCCCCTGCTCATGCTCTGTGTCTCTCTCTCAATAATAAATAAATGTTAAAAAAAAAAAAAAGACATCACTTTGGCCAAAATGACAACACATATTTATATAGTGGAATATCTTACGGAAAGAGGGTGTGGGCAGAGTGGAGGAAGAAGTGAATCCTGGCTGTTGTCAGTCAGTGGTGTTTATGGAACCACCCTCCGGATGCTGAGCTGGCTGTGGGCGGTTATCAAAGAAATGTGTTTGGCCCGCCTGCCTCCTGCTTTTATCCGCCCTGCACGGAAGACCTCATCCTCAAGCCTGTTTCTACTAACATTACTCCCGGAGCTCAGCTTCCTCTGGGTAAAGAACATTCCCAAGAATGAAATGGGCATTTCTAGACCTCCTGTGCTGTAAATATGTGGCATTCTTTGAGAAAGGCAGAGTGTTCTCAGTTCCAGGCCACATATTTTTTTCAATGTTTTTATTTATTTTTGAGAGAGAGAGAGAGAGAGAGAGAGAGAGAGAGAGAGAGAGAACAAGCAGGGGAGGAGCAGAGAAAGAGGGAGACATAGAATCGGAAGCAGGCTCCAGGCTCTGAGCTGTCCGCACAGAGCCTGATGTGGGGCTCAAACCCACAGACTATGAGATCATAATCTGAGCCGAAGTCGGGCGCTCAACTGAATGAGCCACCCAGGCGCCCCAAGCTTGCTCAGTTTAAAAAAAAAAAAAAGTCTTCAACCGCAACACCCAGATCTGTCCTCCAGGAAGAGCTGCTTTGGTTCTGTAGGAAAGCTTGTGCACCCTGGGTGGGAGGCAGACTTTTTCTTCTGGTTCCTCCCAGCTCTTGTCTGTCTTGAGGCAAAATTGGCTCCAGCCTATTATCCCAAGTACTTTCTGCTGCTTCTAGTACTTTGAACAAACTTAATGTGTCACCTGGAAACAGAGAGTGAATTTGTTGCAGAAAAGAAGTAGGGAATTAATGGCCAAACTTTTCTCCCTGTGACTTAGAGCCTTTTTAAACGCGATTTCACCTTTTCCGAACCTCTGTCCAGCAGCTGTTGATAAAAATCCACAGCACCCTTGGGAGAAAAAATGGCCATAACTAAGTGCAAGTTTATAAAGAAACACTTACCTTGTCCATTAAAAGTTCCCTTGCAGAGCTGACTCCTCAGTTCTTTCTTTAGAATCAATACTTGTCTCAAAGGAGTAGGAGAGACTTAGAGTACTTTTGAATTTGGGGGCTTGGTGGGGGTGGGAGGGTGTCTTATCTATGCCTTGAGAATAGTTTCTATGAATTATTTTTCAAACCACCCAGTACTTAGAGGCACGATGCTTAATCTCACTTGTTGGCTGGAAGGTTGGGGGTGGGGAAAGAATGAGGTGGGCTTCATAGCCACAGTATTAGCCGGCTGGTGTCATAGCAACTTCTTCCTTGCTTCTAATGCTAGGTGTAATTGGTCCTTTGCATATCATCAAATTTGGGTGAGCCCAGTTGTCTTTATGCTTTGAAGTTTTATGAGTATTGGGGCGCCTGAGTGGCTCAGTCGGTTAAGCGTCTGACTTCAACTCAGGTCATGAACTCACGGTTCATGAGTTCGAGCCCCGCGTCGGGCTCTGTGCTGACAGCTCGGAACCTGGAGCCTGCCTCAGATTCTGTGTCTCCCTCTCTCCCTCTTCCTCCCAGCTCCTGTTCTGTCCCTCTCCCCCCGCCCCTCTCAAAAATAAATAAAGATTAAAAAAATTATTTGAAATAAAATGTATGAGTATTTACACACAGAAGAGGTGATGTGAGTTTAGAATAGCTAAATCGGCCATTCTTTTAGAATCACATGAACCCCTCTGGAATCATAGTAGCTTTCCAGCTTTCAGCTAGGGACAGAGTCGAGGAAGACATTTCTGGATCCACAAGTAATTTTGCCTTTGGTTTATAGGGTGCACACAGAGTACACATCACAGATTGCTTCAAGCCAGCCTTGCTGGGAGTTTCAAAGGTTTTGTATACAGTAGATTCCCATGTTAAAATATTAGCAATTTGCTATAACTTGAAAATAGTTTAAAGAGACTCTCCCTCAGGTGGGATCGTTTCGCTGCGTGTATCTAGCTGGTTTAATGTCTCCTGCTGTGCGCCTGTTTACCTACGTCAGGTCTGGGTAGGCCAGAGGACTTTCTGCGGGCCCTGGTGTCTTCTGAAATGCTTTTCCTCTGTATTACTCAGGGTCATTAACCACATCCCACTCCTGTCTTGGAATGGATCCTTAACTCTTTGACTACCCTTCATCTGAAACCTGATCTCAGAGGCCAGGGAGAGCAACAAGCAATTCTTTGCGAGAAAACATAGTTAAAAAAAATTATCCGGGAGGCATAGAATTAGCAATATAAGGTTTGAAGGAAGAAAAAGTGTCGTGTCTTTTTTCAGTGAGCACAGCCCTATTAACAGTTTTGCTCTGGATTTAAAGATAGGATACCCATTGGCTAATTGAATTGATTTAATTCCATGTTGGAAATGAGTCGTCATTTGATTTACCCCAGGTAAGCCTTTGGGTCAAATTCTGTAATTTGCTGTCTCTCATCTGTTCTCAGTCCTCATTTAAGGGCTAAACTGCATGAATATTTCCAGAGTGCTCAGTACCAGAAATCTAAGGTATTTAATTCAGTCTCTCTCTCTCCTTACCTGAAATCCGCCAGACCCTTTAGGGAACCTAGTGTATTTGGCTAAGAATTTTACTTTAGGGATAATGCATTAGTAGCCTGAATAGTCCTTGCGATCAAAGATAAATTAATCATTTTGAACTATATATATCAGTTCTGCCAAACTTCTGTCATTAAACTTGAGCTTTATGAAGCATTACTGACAACAGAGTAAAACAGGTGTCAGCAAAGGCTTCAAGGTGCATTTGAGTCAGGTTTGAGTTCCACGTAATACTGACTTAGCAGGTGTGGAAATTCTTAAGTCATCGTGACACAAAGGGATCTGAGTCCACACAGGGGTCACAGACCACGGAAACCATTACTCCCAGGCCTCAGGCCTCATTCATTTCATCTGGTAAATCTCTGCCATCAAATCCTCAAGGAGCGGCGTTTCCCACGCAGCTGCAGATGAAATGTCCAAGCCCCGCGGTAACTCATCCCTTCCTTTCCCATGGCTGCCAGACCTTCCTGCAGCCGGAGTGGGTTTCTTCCTTCTTCTCTCAGTGAGAGCCTGGGTCCCCTCTTCTTTCCGAAGCAGACCCTGCTGTGGGTGCTCCCATCCCACGTTCTAGCCACGCGGGCTCCCCCGATTGTCCCTCCACTGCCCATTGTGGCATCTTGCTGGTGACTTTCCCGGCGGAGAGGATACAGTCCAGACACGGGATGAGGAAACCCAAATCCTCTGCCGGATAGCTTTGGTTTGCACTGGGGACCTCTTGTATTGCCTGAGCCTCCTGGGAAGAGAGAGAACACACCCACAAAACTGCCTTCAGAAACCTCAGAAAAGAATAACTGACAGGCTGTCCCTACTGGGACAGGCAGGTTCCAGCTAAAAATTCTTACTTATTGGGTTCTTTGGCTTTGTACCCATTTCAAAGCACATCAAGCTAATAGTGAATCTCCTCACCCGTTTGGAGGGAGAGACTGTAAGGGAAGGGGTGAAAGATTTTTGGGAGAGGTTTTCTAGGTGTGTTTGTCTTTTCCCAGGCATGGGGAAGCTTCTGCGTCTTCCACTCAGCGTATAACAGGGCTTTGCGTAATTCCATAGCTGGTAAACTTAGCCTAGTTATTGACTGATTTCTCTCCCCACCGTGGAACTGTAAACCCATTTGTTGGGCACCATCTTGCCTCTTCGGTCCCGAGCAGACAGGGATTTCATATTGGATTTGGTTAGTGTGTCTAAACCCCGGCCGTGTATCATCAGAACCCCTGAGCTCATTTCAAATCTGCTTGCCGGGGCGTCACCCCAGACCTATGGAATCAGAGTGTCCTGAATTTGCAGCCGACCTGGTGCATGGATGCTGGCCCTCCAGGAGCTTACACGGCCTGGTGGAGGCAGAAGGGTAGACATCAGTTACCACCTGGCATTATAAATGCTCTAGGAAGCCCCGGCTTCTTTCTGCTCGTATTTAAGCCACTGCCGTTCACAGAACATTCCCCGGGTACGTGGTGCTGTGTATATGACTTCGTGTTTTATTATCACCGTGCAGAGTATGCAGAAGGAAACCTCAGAGAAGTTTAAGTACGCAGCAGGTGACGGAGCTGAGGGGCAAACACTGGACGGCCCAACCTCCAAGCCCGTGGATGTCTTGAAGCTCCTTTCGGCCCCAGGGACTCTGAGTCGTGCAAGGCTCTGCCCCTCCCCCTTTCTAGCCCCCCTGGTTTGAATCCCTGTCCCCATGGATACTGTCAGCCCTTTTTTCAGTATCCTGAGATTCTTAATTTGTCTACAACCTCTTTGCACCATTTTTTCTTTTCCCGGAAAAATCTGCATCTCAAAAATACACCTATCAGTTTGGCAAGAATGATACGTGTACATGTGAACAGATTTCACTGGTACAGAACAACAGAGAAGGGAATTTAAAAAAACAATTCGGGACTTCTATTGGATTATTGGATGGTTACGTCTGGGTAGTAACATCTTAGCTGTAAAAGCCTAGTCTACCAATCATGCTCATTTTACCAGTATAAGAATCTGTGTAAAAATGTCATGTTTTGAAGCATAATGTAGATTGAGGTATTAATTTTTTCACTAGTCCTGTGAAGTGAAAGACAAAAGGAATGTATCTTTTCAAATAGAAAAGCAAAAAAAAAAGAGGTAGGGGGTTTCTACAAGTTGAGACGCTGAGTAATTCATAAATTATTACTGACAGAGCTCAGACCGTATAACTGGGCTTTTTGGATTCATGACTCACTGTTCTTCATGCTGTGCAGAAACTACATATTAAGGCTTCATATTATGCATATAAACTTATACACATAAGCTCCGTATTATGAAAGAGAAAGACCATGCAAATCTTACATGATGTTCAGAGACACGCTGAATCATGACTTTTAAGATTGGAATGTACTCATTTTCCTTTTTTTAATATAAAGTTTGTTTTTCATTACAATTGTCTTTGACCCTTCTTTAAGCTTCTAGATACAGTGTGCTTTTAGAGCTTCCGTTGCCCTGCTAGGTCATGGGACTTTACCAGGGATGAAGATGAGAAGGGAAGAAGGGAGCAATAGTGTGATTTGGGCCAGTCAAGCTGGATACCTGAAGCCTGATTAAATGTATCTGAAATTGATGACTCGGGTTTTCAATGTCTAGGTAAGACTTGTCTTGCGGCAAAACGAAGGCGGCCGCGTTTGCATCTCATTACTTCATGCCCCTCTCGGGCTCTGTGTGGTGGCACAGTGCACTAGGTGTAGGGAGAGATGGCCACGTGGAAAAGTAAGGCATGAATCCTGCTCAGGAAGAAGCTTACACTCAAACAGAAGCAAACAGTAAATGCGTAAATAATCGCTTAATTTCAAATGGATCTCGTGTGTACCTGGTAAGCTGTACAGAAGCATCTGAACACTTGCATTAAAAAATAACAACAAACCAATATCTCCTTTTAAAAATAACAATAAAAATACAGAAAATGTTCTTACCAAGCCCGTCTTACCTCTTAAGTATGAGTCAGGAGGTGTGTATCCAGAGGTGCCTAGGTGGCTCAGTCGGTTAAGCATCTGGCTTCAGCTCAGGTCATGATCTCACAGGGTCGTGGGTTCGAGCCCCGCCTCGGGCTCTGTGCTGACAGCTCAGAGCCTGGAGCCGGCTTCAAATTCTTTGTCTGTTTCCCTCTCTCTCTGCTCCACCCCTGCTTGTGCTCTCAGTCTCTCAAAAATGAATAAATGTTAAAAAAATAAAAATAAAAAAAAAGAGGTGTGCACCCAGACAGTCTTTAGTCTGATGCTTCGATCTTGACACAGACTTAACTTTATGCTTTTGGGCAAACTACTTAATTTTTTTCTCCCTTAATTTCTAAATTATAAAATGGCAGCAGAACTTATCATCAGAGTCTACAAAATTGGCGTCTCTAAGGTGCTCAGGGATCAGAAGGGTCCCACCAAGGGTATATGGCATTTAGGATTGTTAATGTCTGTACAGACCCCCTAAGCTCACAGAGGCGTCCCTTCTTTGGCAGCAAATTCCTGTAGATAAGAGCCAGATTTCCTCAGGGAGGAAAAGACAGCTACTGTCATGAAAAAGTTTACTAAAACTTTTTTTTTTTAGTATGTTTTCTTAAGTCCTTATCAAGTAGGACACCTAGATAAGAACCCTTAAGTATTTAGCCCGAAGCCAGCGATTGAGAACAGGAACTATTTAAATCTGTAAGAACTTGAGTCCAACAAAAATGCTGGCTGACAGCCTGAGGTGAAATAAACCTTGTTCCCAAGTTTCCCAGAAAAATTGTTTTCTACTGGGCTCAGCTCAGGCCTTTGACTGTGCAGGCGTGCTTGCGTGCTTGCGTGTGTGTGTGTGTGTGTGTGTGTGTGTGTGTGTGTCCGTGTGTGTGTGTGTCCTCTTTTAATCCACAGGAAACTTGTAGGTTGGGTCTTGTGATAGTTGTCCATTGTTAAAAGTTCTGTATTTCTGTATACCTGATTCTGTAAGGAACGTCTGGAAAAGGCCAAAATGTGAGACTGTCTAATCACTTTTTTAAATTAGTGTTTTGAATAGCTCTGTGCGTTTTTCCTGGTTTGTTAACTAAAATAGCCCCCTTTGGGTCACCTGGGTGGTTCAGTCAGTTAAGTGTCTGACATTGGCTCAGGTCATGATCTCATGGTTTATGGTTTTGAGCCCCACTCTGTGCTGACAGCTCAAAGCCTGGAGCCTGCTTTGGATTTCGTTTCCCCTTCTCTTTGCCCCTCTCCTGCTTGTGCGTGGTGTCTCTCTCTCTCTCTCAAAAAAAAAAAATAAACACCAAAAAAATAAATAAAATAAAGTTGATAAAAAAAATAGCCCCCTTAGAAATGTTCTAAAATCATTGCTGAAACAAGTGTTCAGAATAAAATGAATGCAAAGAAATTTCAGGCATCCTGTACCAAACACAGACCATGGTTTAAAATGATCAGTCTCCTGGAGCGCCTGGGTGGTTCCATGGGTTAAGCATCTGATTCTTGGTTTTGCCTCAGGTTCCTGAGTTTGAGCCCTGCATTTGTCTTGGCACTGAGGGCCCAGAGCCTGCTTGGGATTCTCTTTCTCTTCTCCTCCCCTGATCCCTGATCGTGTTCTCTCTCTCTCTCAAAATAAATAAGTAAACTTAAAAGGGCATCTGGGGGGCTCAGTCAGTTAAGCGTCCAGCTCTTGGTTTTGGCTCAGGTCATGATCTCACGTTTTCATGATTTCGAGCCCCACATTGGGCTCTGTGCTGACAGTTCAGAGCCTGGAGCCTGCTTCAGATTCTGTGTCTCCGTCTGTCTTTCTGCCCCTCCCCCACTCACACTCTTTCTCTCAAAAGCAGACATTTAAAAATGAATGAGTGAGGGGCGCCTGGGTGGCTCAGTCAGGTAAGCTTCCAACTTCGGCTCAGGTCCTGATCTCGCAGTTTGTGAGTTCAAGCCCCACGTTGGGCTCTGTGCTGACAGCTCAGAGCCTGGAGCCTGCTTTGGATTCTGTGTCTCTGACTCTCTCTGCCCCTCCCCCAGGGGCTCTGTCTCTATCAAAAATAAAATGTAAAAAAAAATTTTTTTTAAACATGAATGAATAAATAAATAAATAAGATGACTGGTCTTCCCGGGTGCTTGGCTGGCTTGCTCAGTGGAGCACACAACTCTTGGTCTCAGGGTCATGTGTTCAAGCCCCATGTTGGGTGTGGAGATTACTTAAAAATAAGATCAATAAAAAATGGTCAGTCTTCTGAATGTTGTCTTGAGCATGATGCTCTGTATGTGAAGACTGAGAATTTGGCCCTTTTTCTAGAGTGCTCCTACTTTCCTAAAGCACAGGCTTTAGGACACTCAGGACCACTCATGGTGGAAATCGAAACCCATGCCTTTGATCTTGGGTTTCTCGCTCTCAACTTACCTTTTTTTCCTGCCCAATTCTAGCTGTGCAAGGACCTCCTTTCTCTGTTGGTCCCTGTTAATAAGCTTGACAGGCTGATGCCAGCATGTTCTAAGGCACCTAGTCATTGGTCTCATCTCCTAAAGGGCCTTTTTTTTTTTAAGAGAGGAGGCCAGGGAGGGGCAGAAAGAGAGAGGGAGAGAGAGAATCCCAGGCAGGCTCTGGGCTGAGTGCTGTCACAATCATGAGATCATGACCTGAGCCCAAATCAAGAATCGGGCGCTCAACAGACTAAGCCACCCAGGCGCCCCCCCTCCCCTCCCCCCGCCAAAAGGGCTTTTTGATGATGCTGAGGGTGTTTTTTGCCAGTGGTGAGCAACCCTGCCGTTCTGAAAGCTCCCTGTCCTCTCTCCTGATTGACCCCCTTGTAAAGCTGGCTCCTGGAACCTGCCTTCAGTCACCGCTGTCCTCCCGGCTAGTGTTTTGGTTTCGGTGTGAGTTTCAGGGAGGCCAGAGGTGAGTGTGTGGGATCTGTGTCCTTGTTTCGGCACAAAGGCCTCATATCCCAGGCGGGTGGGTTTTATTTTCTCCCTCTCTTTTCTGCTTGCAGCCACCACAGCAACGGACCCTCAGGAACTGGGGCTGAATAGGGCTGGGGCCAGAGGTTAACAGTACTTACTTATTCACTTCATAAGGATTTGTTAAGGCCCTGCTTTACGCACACACAGCCCTCTGCTAAGTGAAAGTTTCCAATAAAATATTTTTTATTTTTTTAGAAAATGTGGGTTGTGACTGGAGGAGGGCCTCAGAATGCTCATCCGAGGAGGAGAAAACATAAACTTTTACGGGCACAGTGCTTTTATGGTGTACAAAACACTTCTAAAATACAATCACTTGTTTCATGTCCTCACTCATCCTAGAGAAGGTATTTTCTGCCTTTTCCTGACCGTGAATTGAAACTGGGAGAGCTTCTTTCCTGGCTCCTGAGGCCAGAACAGCCAGCGGACGGGGGCTTAGCCCCAGACCCCAGCCTGCTCGTGAGGACCTGCTCCTAGCCACCGACCTGGCCGTCCTGCCTCCCGTGTGCTGCCTTTCCCTGCCCTTGGTCACCTGTTCAACCTTGGTCTTGCTTTTTGGACTTCGGTTTCAGTCTTCCCTCTTCGTGGTTGTGGTGTTCTCAGCTGCCGATTCTGAATAGCTCCTGGGATGATCCTCATCGTGGGGGGAGGTTCTGGTAGTTTTGTTCCCAGGTGCACGTGTTCTTAGGCGTTCATGCATCTGAAATGAGGTGCACCTTCCGGTCACCCTTGACGTCGTCTTCCTGAGAGTCTGTGTCTACAGGTCACTGGGGGCGCAACCAAACTCAGGCCAACGTTTGCAATCCCTGCCTGAGGATGTTTGGACCACGCCGGTAATGGGAATTCAGAAGGCAAACGCTCGGAGCACTTGGTTGCAGTTCACATCCTCAGGGGAGAGTCCCCCTTCCTCCACGCTCGGTTCCAAGGTCTCTCTGCAGTTCCCTTTCAGCATGGCGGGCTTACTTCTCTGTGGCTTTTTGGTACCCTTGCTTCACGTGGGGCTCTCCTCCTAAACTCTCCACTTTGGGTGCCTTTCTTTTCTCGGTGGTCCATAGAATAATGCCCACCTTGTGATGGTGACATCACACATTTGATGGAACGTGGTGTTAGGCGGTGAGAGTCACTCTGGGTGGCTGTTGGTGCTGCCTTGCTTAGCATTGCTTGGCTTCGGGAGAAGTGGGCACTCCCAGCTCCCCGGCCTGGCACAGGCTGAGGCTTGCTTATTTGCCACGGTAAAGCTGGAATGTATCACCACCATTCACTGAGCCTCCCTCCAGCCTTCCTGGCGGCCGCCTAACTTAGGTTCTTGCTTGTTGCCCACATAGGACAGAAATACAATGTTAACCAATATTTCTACGTGCAATAGAGAAACAAGCTGTAAAAATAGCCGTTTGCCATCTGCTCGGATGCGTTGCTAGGAAAAGTGATGACATTTTCTGATTCAGTAACTTAACTGCTCTCCTGCCTCCCCTAGGGCGGGTAGGAGCCAAACAAATTATAAATATCCAAACATGTGTTTGGAGAGAAAATGCATTGGTCTCTGGAGCAAACATGAGTAACAAATAGCTGATTCTCCCTTCTCCTGGTGAAGGTGCCGAATAGCTACCCCATTCTCTCTCGGCGACAGGTTCATAGCTGCGGTCTCCTATACAATGCTGTACCGTCTAGAGAGAGAGGCGGGTGACAAAGTAAAGAGGGCACTTGGACTCAAGGCTTGTGTTTGGAGAAGGGAGAGTGTTGTAGCCAGCAGACAACTTGGCCAGTGCCCTCTCTCTATAAGTCAAGCCCTGCACTAGGCTCTTGGTGTATATTATTATTAGCTCATCTGTCAGTGGACTAGGAGTGCTCATTTTAAGAACAAAGGGAATAAACAAAGGGAATGAAAAGGTAGTAATCAGGAGCGTCAACACATTTCAGGTGAAGGTGAGAAACGGGAAGTGAGAGAGGCTGCAGAGAGCTTGTCCTAAATCTGGTGGTTGAAGGGTTTCTGCCCGAAAGGCAAAGTCAAGGCAAAGTCAAGGTGTGACTGGTTGATGGGAGCTTTGTAAGCAGTTCTGAGAGCGATATGGACCCTTTGTTGTTGCTTCTGATCCCATGTTTTGAATCCCACCCACCCACACATAGATTTTTATGCTTCTGTCCTTGAGATAAAGGGCATGAAATGAGAATTTGAGCTGGAAACAGATTAATTGTGCAGTGCATGCCCAGCAAACAGAATTATCTGTGGAAAGTTACGTGGTCCACACACAAGTGAAATGCTGTATGGTCTCATTAACATCCCAGGATCACTGGGGCTTCCCCTGGGTAACCCTAACCAGGGTTCTGCTTCATGGATTTACCCTCCAAGATCCAAGACCACTTCCTTCTCTCAGGGGTCCATCAACTCTACCCTTGGGCCCCACTGCCCCATACCACCAGGCTCCAGCCCAGACTTCGCTCCTGCCTCCATCACTTCTGTAGATGCCATCATTGCTCTATACTTCCACGATGGAACAGCTCCGAAGGAGTGTCCTTGCTCCTTTCCTAGGCAGGCCTTTTTCTTGAGCTCAGCCAGAGCAGTAGTTCCTAAGAATGAACCCAGTCCTGTGGCTTCTGAGCTCACGTGACATTCACTGACTCCCGTTACTTTCAAAACAAAATCTAAGCTCCTTGGCTTGACACATCAAGCCTTTCGTCATCCAGCCTGGGGGTTTTTGGTTTCCCACAACTCTGTCATAAACACCCCGTCCTGTGGGCTCTCCTTGCCTCTACGTCTGCTGCGTGCCTGCCTTCTTAGAAGACTATACTTCCTCCCCTTGAGGGTCAACTCACTGATCTGGAAGACTTCCCCCAAGGGTGATGCCCTCTGATAACCCATTCCCACATCTCAGTTTGGATTATCAACTACGCCCCTGTGTTCCTGTAGCCCTCAGCTCACACCTTTCGGGTAAGTACTTATCATGAGGTTAAATTGAAATATGTCATAATAACTTCCCTTCTCTTACTCCATGCTCGATGAGGACCAAGGCTGTACCACTAATCCCCGTCTCCCTGAGACGAACACTGTGTCTGGCCCTTAACAGTCTCTGGAAGATGGGAATGAAAAGGTGGTGGGTGACATTTGATGGTCTACTTAAGGATGACCAAGACTTGACCAAGCAATACAAGGTAGCAGTGAGCTTCTAAGTCGGATTTCATATTTTCCTTTGACTTCAGATATTAGCAGACAGCTTTTCTAGATTTTCATGACCAAAAATATTCCTGAAATTCCACGCTCCCTGATTGTGATCTCTGGGATGACGCATATCCATTGCGTGTCCCTATTTGTCAAGATAATTGCACTTTTATCTTGGGTGTCTAAGAGAAGTTAAGGGAATCAATGGTTTGGTAATTATGTTGTTCCTCTTAAAAGTTGAATGGGAAATATTTTAAAAGCCGGTTAGAGAAGATAATTATTGGGAACATTGAGAAGATAATTGCTTATTACGTGTATTGTAACCGATATAGATGGAAGTTTCAAGCAAAATCAAGCAGTTGGAATTTTTTTTTTTTTTTTACAGCTTCTATACCATTTTCTGCCCAACCTTGAATTTGTATACACGTTTAGCGTCCCGTAAGAAAACGAGGGAATGAGATATTTTATGAACTGTTAATAAGTAACCCAGCTCTTTTTCATGCCATTCACTACCAACAGTGACCCTCTTTTTTATTTTTTAATTTTTTTTTTTAACATTTATGTTTGAGACAGAGAGAGAGACAGAGCATGAACGGGGGAGGGGCAGAGAGAGAGGGAGACACAGAATCAGAAGCAGGCTCCAGGCTCTGAGCCATCAGCCCAGAGCCTGACGCGGGGCTCAAACTCACGGACCGCGAAATCATGACCTGAGCTGAAGTCGGACGCTCAACCGACTGAGCCACCCAGGCGCCCCCCAACAGTGACCCTCTTACGAGGCTCCAAATTAGTAAAATCTCTCTGCCCACGGCACAAGATCCAGGGTACTGAACCTAGCCTATGAGCCCTCAAGAGTTCATCCTAACTCCTCTTTCCAGTCTAGTACTATTTGAGTAAGTTTTAGGTACAACTAAAAACCCAAGAAAACTCCAAGTCAATAGTGCCTTGTGTGATAAGGAAGATTAGTCTTTTTCATGACCTAAGTCTACAGAGCAGCTCTTGAGGTTGGTTGATTCAAAGGCTCCGGTGATTGGTGGCCCTCTGCCGCACTGTCTGCCATCGGTTGATGCATCCCCTGGTGGTGGCAAAATGGCTGCAGAAGCATGAAGCCTCACATCCAGATAGGGCATTGTGGGTGTGTTTAAGGAGTGGAGGAATCTTTGCCCAGAAGTGCCCTGGAGAACGTCTCTGCATCTCACTGACCAGAGTGGAGCCACATGTCCATTCCTAAACCAATCACCGGCAAGGACAAGGAGGTTACTATGGTAACCATCCTGGGCAGAACAGGGGTGGAAAGTCCACCATGAGGACTCAGGGGCTTTCCTCCTTCCTATTGTATATCCCTCCTCTCCAAACCCACCAAAACCACCCCCTGCCCTTTTGGCTTCCCCTTGGTGGCTTTACAAAGTTGTGCCTGCCTACCGCCACACCTCCAGATTCTAGGCACCCCCCCAGGTCCTCACCTAAGCTCCCTCTGCTCCGTGAAACGTTCTTTGCCCTCCCTCTCTTCTGCTCATTTGGCACTTGTGTGAAGGTCACATCTCCAGCTGGATTGTGAGATCCTGGGGGCATGTCTGTGGTTGTCTCTATTCCCTAGTGTACTTTTCAGAGAACCACAAACCCTGACTTTATTTGTGCAAACCCTTTCCCCAAAATGTTACTAATTCTAACATAACCCACAGAAGGAAGTGTTCTTAACATCTTAGCCTCTTTGAGACTGGAGCCGGTCCTTAAAATAGAACAGTCATCCCTTGCCATTATTAGATAAGTAAGAATTCCATATTAGTAGAACAGGAAGACATGAAAGTAACATTCACAATATGTTCATATTCTTCCTCCACTCATTTTGATTTTTATCTCTTTTGTAAGGGACAGTTGTAACTCAGTTCTGCGATGGTGTAACAGGCTTCAGATTTTTAAAATTTTACTGTTTTTCTGATGTTCTCAGACAGTGCTTCTTAGTCTTCAGTATACATCATCATTATTGGAGGAGGTTTTTAAAAATAACGCATATCTAAGGGCACTTGGGTGGCTCAGTCAGTGAAGGGTCTGACTTTGGCTCAGGTCATGATCTCACGGTTTGTGGGTTCAAGCCCCGCGTCAGGCTCTGTGCTGACAGCTCGGAGCCTGGAGTCTGCTTCGGATTCTGTGTCTCCCTCTCTCTCCACCCCTTCCCCACTCATGCTCTGTCTCTGTCTCCTTCTCTCTCTCTCAAAAATAAACATTAAAAAAATTTTAAAATATGCACATCTGAACATCATCCTCAAAGATTCATTGCCAGTTCCGGGATAGGGCTGATGTAGCTTCATAAAATGGGATCTAAGAGTTTCCCAAGAGGTTGTACTGGGCAGCTGGGCTGAGAACTCTACAGTTACATGTCCATTGGCAAAACCCTTCCTGGTGAGAATTATCAGAATAATTTCAAACTTTTCAGAGTTCTTGCCCAGATTGCTGCCACATTTTATTGTTTCTTTTCACCAGCATGTCTGATCACACAAGGCATATGTGCTTACTTTTTTGGTGTGCTTCGTGTCCGATTATCGAGTATTTATGTTTATTTAATCCAGTTGTGTGCCTTTTTTTTTTTTTTTTTTTTTGACAACTTCTGTATTCCTCTCCTCCAGCAACTCTTGAGTCTCTCTCTCATCGGGAAGAAGGCTTGTCCTGGCTAATCGCAGTAACTGTTCCTCCCAGCCCCATTCTTTCTCAAATCTGCTCTTCGTGGGACTTCTGCTTTGTTCGGAAGCCAGCAAAGATTCTTATTCCCTCTCTACAATAACGATGTGAAAGCTTTCGTTTGAGAATTTGTTGAATGTCCATTTGTCTCTCACCTTTCTTCGCCACCTGTAGTATGTTCTTTGTTGAGAAAACAGAGGGTAAAATGATACTTTTTTTTTTTTGAGAGAGAGAGCGAGCGAGAAAGAGAGCATGACTGGGGGGAGGAGAAGGAAAGGGAGAGGAAGAGACAATCTTAAGCAGGTTCCACGGCCAGCATGAAGCCCATTGCAGGGCTCAGTCCCATGACCCTGAGATCCTGACCTGAGCTAAAATCCAAAGTCAGATGCTCAACTGACTGAGTCACCCAGGTGCCCCAGAACTGTAGGTCTTTAACCCACTTTGTACGGTTCAACATGCATTTGATTGTGTCTAACAGTGACTGATACCTGATATCGTAAGTAGTGTTTCCTATGGCAGTGGTTCTTAAGTGTCAGAGTGCATCCGACTCACTAGGAGTCCTTATTGACACACAGATTGGTGGGCCCTACCCCCAGGCTTGTGGATCAGTAAGTCTGGGGTGAGGCTTGAAAATTGGCATTTGTATCAGATTCCCCAGTGGTGGTTCTTTTACTTATCTGGGGACCCTACTTTGAGAATCACTGTCCTGTGGGACCAAGAAATAAGCCAGGAATAAGTGGGCAGGTCTTCCTTGACTTGAAATGGGGTTACGTTCTGATAAACCCATCGTAAGTTGAAGATACCGTAATTCAAAAACGCATGTAGTACATTTAATCTACCAAACATCACCGCTTAGCCCAGCCCACTTAGATGTACTCAGAAAACTTACATTGGCCTACAGTTGGGCAAAATCATCTCACCCAAAGCCATTTTGTAATGAAGTGTGGAGTATCTCCTGTAATTTATTGAATAATGTGCAGAATGGTTGGAGGGTACAGACGGGTGTCAGTATATCAGCTGTTTCCCCCCACGATCACGTGGCTGCCTGGGTGGGTGGCTTTTGCTGCTGCTGCCCAGAGTCAAAAGACAATATTGTGGGGCACCTGGGTGGCTCAGTCGGTTAAGCGTCCAACTTCAGCTCAGGTCACGATCCCACGGTCCGTGGGTTCGAGCCCCACGTCAGGCTCTGAGCTGATGGCTCAGAGCCTGGAGCCTGTTTCAGATTCTGTGTCTCCCTCTCTCTCTGACCCTCTCCCGTTCATGCTATGTCTCTCTCTGTCTCAAAAATTAATACACATTAAAAAAAACCCCACAATATTGCACCACACGTGGCTAGCCTAGAAAAAGATGAAAACTAAAAGTTCGAAGTGTGGCTTCTCCTGAATGCGTATCATTTTTGTAGCAGCGTAAAGTTGAAAAATCACAAGCCGAACCATCATAAGTTGAGGACCGTCTGTTTTCATGTGGGATTCGGTGATACCAACAAAGACCCAGGTTCTTACTGTGATTCCGCTCTGCTTTCTACCACGTGCTCCTGGTCCTCAGTCTTGCTCTGCATGGTGGCAAAACGGCTGCAGAAGTGCCGAGCATCACATCCAGATCATACCCAGATACACACTATTCTGTAGCCTAGCTGATGTATGTAGCGGTGGTAACTGTTGGGGAAACTGAAATGGAAGATCCAGGGGTTCTTATCAAGTATTGTGATTAAGGTACGAGCACAGCAGTCACTGAGGGCCGAGTTAATTTACTTTTTTAATTTTTTTTTTTAATTTTTTAATGTTTGTTTATTTCTGAGACAGAGAGAGACAGAGCATGAATGAGGGAGGGTCAGAGAGAGAGGGAGACACAGAACCCGAAGCAGGCTCCAGGCTCTGAGCTGTCAGCACAGAGCCCGACGCGGGGCTCGAACTCACAGACCATGAGATCATGACCTGAGCCGAAGTCGGACGCTCAACCGACTGAGCCACCCAGGTGTCCCGAGGGCCACATTAATTTAGCTCTGTGCTCTCCATCATCAGTGGCAGATGAAGACATTGGTCGTTCAAGAGGTATACCCTTGTGGTTCTTTCTCCCCCCGCACTGTAATTATTTGAGGCTTTTCTTAAACATCTCAGTACTTTCAAGGTATATCGTAGAATTTTCCGGTTCCAGTGATTCTTTGGGAAGACCAGTATCACGAAGAAAGACACCAGGCTTCTGTCACTGCCTGGAACCCTGGCTTGTCCAAAATGACAGCAGGAAACTGCAGACGAAGCCGCCCTCTGTGCCAGAGGCTAGTTGCAAACAGGACTTGACCAAATGGGAACCTTACTCAGAAGCCCCCTGCTCCTGCTGCCTTCCTTACCTGTGGTGCCGGTAGAGCCTCCACAGCTCAAATCTTGTACCCTAGAAGCCACTTCTGTTTTCTCCTGTCCTGCACCTTTCCTGAGGTTGTCCTCCCTCGGCCACAGTCTGGCACTTCACGAAGGCAGCTGTGATGGGGCCCCTCTGCTGTGTCGGGCTGTGCTGGTTTTACTTAGGATGTGCGGGTAAACAGAGCCTCGCATAAATATTTCCTAACCGTTGGGGCTCAGATTACCTTGTTGCCACCAGCTCCGCGAAGCGTCCCCAGGGTGTCTTGTCAGCTAGAGGCAGAATACTTGGCAAGCATAGTGGGGGGCCGTCTATGCTACTGGGCAGACTGACAGTTGTCTGTCCTTTCAAACTTGATTGACATTGTTGTCCTCTGTAAACTTGACGAACTTGACGTCTGTCATTGAGGGAGCCCTTGGTTTCTTGTAATTCTCCTCTGTAGGTTTCTCTGCTCGCCAAGCCGACGAAAGTCGTGAAGTTTCCTTTTCTTATTTCTCCACTGCCATTCACCTCGTGCCACTGGCAGGAACAGGTATAAAAAGGGGCATAATGATGTCCGCAATTCAGAGACAGCTTGCTTCTTTGAACCCAAGGCTGAGCAAGTAGATTTGACTACATTTATTTTTGTGTAATTCATTCATTCATTCATTTTTGAGAGAGAGCATGAGTGAGGAAGGGGCAGAGAGAGAGGGAGAGAGGGTCCAGATCCTGGAGCGGCTCGAACTCACGCACGGTGAGATCATGACCTGAGCCGAAGTCGGACGCGTAACCGGCTGAGCCACCCAGGTGCGCCTATTTTTGTGTGTTTTAAAACATTCATCTAAACAAGGTTAATGATTTAGAAGCTTCATAAAAGTGCATGGTATGTTAAAAAAAACCCAACCGTATCTCGATAGAAGTTCTGCCTTCCTTACGGAGCCTCATAAAAACCTTCTTAAGATGCACTTTTCCCCCACAGACGTGATGTTAAACACTTGGCTTCACCAGCCTCCACCAGCTCTCTTCTAGCTGTCATTTTACTTTAAGATTACATTCTCTCCATTTTAGTTGAATATATACCTCCCATTCATATCTTTGGCCGTATCCAGTTTCTCAAGAACCCACCTTCTTTCCATTTGGAGATTTGATCTTGGATGATTTTACCACACAGTGCCACACCCTTCTGCTTTTCTTGAGAGAGGGAGAGAGAGAGAGAGAGAGAGAGAGAGTGTGTGTGTCTTTTCTTGATAGAGAGTGTGTGTGTCTGTTTCAGGCTGTAGTAAGGTCTCTAGATCTCACTGCACACAACTCCACTTTAGAATTCATTCTACATCCGAGTTAAGGACCCAAAGACTCTTCTCCCCAATCCTGTGCTTTGTGAAATGCATGACTCTCAGCCACTCACCTTCATCCTAACTACTCAGGCAGGTGCAGTCTGCTTGAATGGAAGTTCCTTTTTGGGATACGCACCAGCATTTAAAAATGTCTGCCTGGGCTATAATGATATTTTGTAGAAGGGTGTGCTCAATTTTGATGTCATTTTTTAAATAGATGTTGTCGAGAGCCGTATTGATTGCCTAAACCAATTTCCCATTTACAACCAGTGATGCTTCAAGCCTGCAAATGTAGCTCTGAGTGGGGAAAAGCCCTGCCAGAGTGAGGACTTCAGCTGTAAGAAACCAGGTTCCCCACGGAAGTGATAATTAATGCAATTAGACGTGCACAGTATGTTAGAAGTAGTCTGAGCATGTGTGTGTCTACTCTGTCTTTATCAGATGAACAAATGAAAGTCTTTTACTTAAGTAAATTATTTCCTGTGTTAGAATCCACCTTGTCACATGTTTGCTTTGGTTTTTGGAAGTACAGGAGGACATCCATCCTGGTAATCCTTTTTCCTTGGTACCCTATGTATCCTTACCAAGCGATGGGTTTAGTCCATGAAATGACTAATGAGATCATCGCCACCACCATCATAAGCGTAAATGGAGCAGTGTTCATGGTATTCAAGCATTGGGATTACAAAGATTTTTGACGCCCATGGCGCCACACTGAAAGAACTTGGAACAGAGGTGTCCTCGGGCCCCTCCGTTTGTGTTTCACAAAGGTAGGGGGAGAGAATGGCCTTTCTCTTGGAGGTAACATGTAAAGACCCATTTGCGTCTCTTCTCTGCCCTTAAAACAACAGACATTATTTTTCCAGCAACTTCTCTGAATTAATTTACATTTGGGCAAACAAAAACTGAGCAGAGTGGTGTTGAGGGGCAGGTCTGGTTTTGAACACGTGTTTGATTTTGCTAATCCCAGCAATGCACAGACTTGCTTTTGTCCATTTCATACCCCAAATTCTGGGATCATGGACATACTCACCCACCAGAACTGAGCAGTGGTTTGCATTTCCATGAAGGGCCAACTGATAGAGTTCACCTACCTTCTTTGCGGGGGAGAAAAATTCAAGCTAGACAAGAACTTTTATGGCAGGTAATTATTATTTGAAATTTATTTGAATTTCTGAAGACAAATTTGTTTCTTTGTACGTCCTTCAAAGTAAATAGGTACTCGTTACCTTTCTTTTTTTTTTCTCTTTCATCTGGTAAGTTTCTGTAGATGGAAGAAAGTTAGTGCTTCCTTGTGGTATTTTGAAAGTTTTATTTTTGTGCCTCCGATTGGCAGACTTTCCTGTCCGTAAGCCAGTGTCGAAATGATGGTGCGGGTAAGTGTTCCGGTGTTCTAGAAGATTTTGTTGATGCAGTTTATGCCCGAGTAAATTTATCTTCTTTGTCCTACTTTACAGTCCCATATTTAATATGTTAAGAACCTCTTTATAAACAAAACAGAAAAAGAGGAGAGGAGAGCCTTTCTAGAAACAAAGAGTGAAGGGAAGGTCATTTTTAAGTGTCTGCTTAGATCTCAATTTGGGAAGATCTCATACTTCGGAACCAAAGTTTGGAACCGTGAATTCATTGAGGGTGAGGGTGACAGTCTTGCATGTTTTGTTTCCATCTTCCTTTGAAATCTCATGCACGCGCGCGTGCGTGTGTGTGTGTGTGTGTGTACATGTATCTGCACTTTCTGGTGATAAGGTCTGTAATTTTCATAAGCTTTTCAAAGCCACTGCTTTAAAATACCTTTTTGACGATAAGTTTTTAATGTATTTGTTTTGAGATCTGCTCTTCGCTGTTAAAAAAACGACTTCCGATATTAGTTAACTCTTTAAATGCTTCCTTTGCAGAATAAAATCCTTTTTTGCAATATATTCATCTTTTGTTTGGTTTAATTTACTGTCCACTTAAAATTTTAATCTACATTCTAGGGGGCTTCTCCCATGAGTATGTTTTTTTAAAGCAAGGGATTTTAATAGAAACGGATGAGACTTGGATTTGATGTGTTTTGCATGTGGGAAAATGGGTATTTAAGGGCAGTCTGTGATGCATGCTCTGTAGACCATGGAATGTTCTTTACCACAATTGTATTGTGCCTGTCCATGCAGTGTCTGTGGTAAAACCAGGCTTTCTTAACCTTGATGATGTACTAGAGAGGATCCTGGCCTCATGGGTCTGGAGACTAGGTTGTATTGTCTTCTGGGAAAGCAGTTCAAGGAAGCACAGATTTTATTTTAAAATCTACGTGGTCACTGTGGTTTCACTCAAGGTGATAGGTACCTGTGAGTTTTGTGTGTGTGCTGCTGTTTGGAGAACAAGCATCAGTTACCCATTAACCTGGGTAAAAAGGAATTGAGTTCTCCTCTGGTATTTTTAGGAGCTTAAGAATTAGGTCTTAAGTTAATCAGAGAAATAAAAGAGGTCACATTTTTAAGAAATGGAATGTCTAACGTTTAAAAACTCATACGTGCACCTTGGTCTTGGCAACAAAAAGAAAAGGTAAAGGGTTAAGAAGGTTTTGTGTTGTTGTTTTTAAAGAGAGCATTTCATGATTTGACCACGGATTACATTTTTGGCCTCAATGATCTGATTTGGCTACAGAATTACGATAGGGATTTCAACAGCCAGTTACTGAACCCTTACCAGGTGCTGAGCCCCAGCCAGACTACCACTGCAGGAGTGAAGAAGACTGAAGCATCGTGGTAGATCCCCTGGGGCTAACAATTCAGGGCACGACAGTAGCCTAATAATGCCATCGCTTCATGCTTTGTTTTACTTTCATGTTTTTCTCCATTCGCTTAGGATGGCTATTTTACCAGTCATACATCCCTTGGGAAAATATGGATGTCACTGGGCACCCCAGGAAATTGTTTTTTAAGTTTATGTATTTATTTTGAGAGAGAAGAAATATGAGCAGGGGCGGGGCAGGGAGAGAGGGAGAGAGAGGATCCCAAGCGGGCTCTGTGCCATCAGCTCAGAGCAGGACGCCGGGCTCGATCCCAGGAACTGAGATCGTGACCTGAGCCGAAATCAAGAGGCGGACGCCTAACGGACTGAGCCACCCAGGCGCCTCAGGAAATACTTTTTAATGCTTAAAAGTAAATTGTAGTAAAATACGGGTTCTGTTTCTCCAGAGGAGAAGCTGTTCTGGGTAGCTGAGCTTTTCCAAATGGCTCAGAATTTGTCCCTGTGACGGTGTCTTCTCTCACTCGGACCGTTATGGTTTGAAAACTTTCTGAAATTGATGACCTGTTTAGACACATTCTTTAGCTCTGTTGAGCGTGATCTAAGCTTCTATTAGTAAGTTAGGTCTGTTGCCATAAGTCATAATTAGTATGTTGTGCTGTAATTATAGCAATGTCACTGGGGACCATACAGCTTACAGGGCTTTGTGCCAGAATTTCTGCTTTTTCTTTTTTTTTTTTCTCTTCATATTTTTTAACGTTCATTTATTTTTGAGACAGAGAGAGAGGGAGACACAGAATCTGAAGCAGGCTCCAGGCTCGGAGCTGTCAGCACGGAGTCTGACACGAGGCTCCAGCTCACCAACCACGAAATCATGACCTGAGCCAAAGTCGATGCTTAACCAGCTGAGCCACCCAGGCGCTCCTCTGCTTTTTCTCAACATCATTTTACCATCTCTTCCCTTGCTGTTGGGATTTGCCTTTGAGTTACTATGACTTTCTGAAGCAATCCCCCAAATTTGTAATCTGATCTGGGCTGTGGGGGAAGGAGGGCACACAGCCAAATTTAATAGAATCCCCCGTGAAAAAGAGTAAATTGGCCATGGGTTTAAGGTTTCGATGTAAGCAAAGTTCATCGATTTATTTTTTATTGTTTATTTGATTATTTTCTATTCTCATTAGGGTTCCAAGCAGACACCTAAATTCTGGGTAGGTATGTCATTATCACATAAGGATGCTTTACAATATTTCATGGTGTCCTACATACAGATGTTGTAATGTACTCTTACTATATTGATGAAATATGACAAGCAGTTTACAGAAGCTTAAATATAAGAGGACTGTCACTTTGACATCTGTGTGTTTTTCTCTGACATTCCACGAAACTCAATCCATTGTACGTATTGATTTTGGCACTGGTCAGGTCTCAAAGTAGCTAAAACTACAGAAAACAAGTGTAGGTTTTCAGCGTCCACACGCTTTCTCCATTAAATGTGTGTTTAATCCCCACTCTATGTCTTGTTTGGGGGTTGTTTGTTCTTCCTTCCTTCCTTCCTTCCTTCCTTCCTTCCTTCCTAACTTCCTTCCTTCCTTCCATCATTCCAGTTTGCTTTATGGGAGTGGTATTGCAGAAAAAGCTCAATACAGTCGTGGGCACCCCTGGTGTCAGCTAAGGAGAAGCACTGAAACGGGAAATGTTAGGATCTCGCCATAATCTCCTAAAGTGTTCCACGCTATTTTTTCCTTGTTGACTCAGAACAAACACTAAAGAAGGCACTGAATGACCTCAGGTTTTCTTCTGGCCCATACTTATTATAGCAGAGACTGGAAACAGCAGCCCCGATCCAAAACCTTCAGTGGGCAGCTTGGGAAAAGTGTTTTACATGGGACTGTTGTTGAAGTCCATGGAAATCAGGGCAGAGCTAAAGGATCTGATTGATCTAAGACATTTCAGCCTTCTGCTTTCAGGTGCCATTTCCGACGCTCCTTCTCCTGTAAACCATGTTAATTACATAGTAGTAAGTCCTGTGTTTCTTTTCTTTCTTTTCCTTTAATTTTTTTAATGCTTATTCTTTTTTGAGAGAGCGTGAGCAGGGCAGTGGCAGAGAGAGAGAGAGAGAGAGAGAGAGAGAGAGGGAGACAGCGGGGGATTGGCAGAGAGAGAGAGAGGGAGACACAGAATCCGAAGCAGGCTCCAGGCTCTTGAGCTGTCAGCACAGAGCCCGACGCGGGGCTCAAACTCACAAACTGTGAGACCATGACCTCGGCTGAAGTCAGACACTTAACTGACTGAGCCACCCAGGTACCCCTCTTTTCTCTTTAACAGGATCATCTCCGTATTTCTTTAAAAATATTCTACCTATAGAGGCGCCTGGGTGGCTCAGTCAATTAAGCATACAACTCTTGATTTCAGTTCAGGTCACAGTCCCACGGTTCGTGAGTTTGAGCCCTGTGTCAGGCTCTGTGCTCACAGTGCAGACCCTGCTTGGGATTCTCTCTCCCTGCCCCTCTCTCTCTCTGCCCCTTCCCACACACACTCTCTCTCTCTCCCCCCCCCCCCCCAAATCAATAAACTTAAAAAAAATATTGTATGTATATAGTATTTGCCTTCTCTAGGTCATAAAATGAGAACACAGACACAAGAATCGAAATGTACCAATTCGTTTTCCTATGCAATTGATTCATTACCTCAAAAAATAATTTTTAATTAGCTAATTAAGAATAATTTGGGGGGCGCCTGGGTGGCGCAGTCGGTTAAGCGTCCGACTTCAGCCAGGTCACGATCTCGCGGTCCGTGAGTTCGAGCCCCGCGTCAGGCTCTGGGCTGATGGCTCGGAGCCTGGAGCCTGTTTCTGATTCTGTGTCTCCCTCTCTCTCTGCCCCTCCCCCGTTCATGCTCTGTCTCTCTCTGTCCCAAAAATAAATAAATAAATAAAGAATAATTTGGGACATTGGCTGTCCTAGGCTCTGAGTGCTAGATACTCAGAAAACATGGACGATTTAATCATGGCACTTGGAAAGCTTACAGCCCAGTGGGGAGGAGCAGCGGGACCCTGACCGTGAGCATCCTGCTGGTAAGTGCCCTTGCGGGGGCAGGCGCCAAGGGGAGCTCGCTTCTCTGAACCCAGTCTCCTTATCTGTTACGGGGAGTGTGGGAGGGGGACAAATCTCACGAAGCTGTTTTGCAGCTCGGCTAGGATAACGCATGTGAAAACCTTGTAAAATTGTACGGCGTGGACCCCATCTGTTGTCAGGTGTGGTTTAAAATAGAAGGTGGGAGACTTTCTGTCCTGACACCATTTAGATAATCCAGCTCTGAGATTGTGAGTTAAGGGGAAACAATGCACATCAGTGTCGAGTGCAGTTCCCCGGAGAACATTAGAGGTTGTATTATTCAGAGCCGCTCACTCTAGAAAATCATATTATCGACGTGAGGCCCAGTGGTGAGGACGGCAAGAACAGTGCGGCTTTGTTGGGTATCACTGGCTGCCGTCGGCCTTTCTCGGCACCCACGGTGTATTTTCACTCTACCCACAAATAAGAACGTACAGAGCCTCGCAGCCCTGGGATCTGAACAAGGTGCCTGTTTTATGGTTCTAGGGTCTTTATAGCAGTCTCTCAGTGTTTCTATGTATGGGTATTCCCCTCCTTCTCCTTCTTTTAGTTCTTTAAAGGCCTGGAGATTACATGTCTCAGTTTGCCCGGGACCATCCTAGTTTATGTCTGTTGTTCCAACACCCCATCTACCCGATGTGTTCGCACTCTCAAAAGTGCCCTGAGTTGGGCCATAAGCTATATATGGTTCAAGGCATGGAAGGAAGGAAGGAAGGAAAGAAAAAAGAAATATGAAATTTGGAGGATATTTCAATGCCTTGGTTCAAGGCATTAAAAAAAATGAAATTAGTGGAATTGTAAAGATCTGTGAGAACTGACCTCAGTCACTGCACTGACCGGGAGTGTGGATTTGGTCCCGTAACGTCCTGGAATGCAGTTTGCAGGGGAACGTCTGGAGAGCCTGGTCCTCCACACACACCGCAGCAGGTTCCTACTGAGAACTGTTCAGACAAGAACGTGTGTTTGTGCCCCGTGGCTCAGAACGGTAGCCTTGACACCCTCCGTGTCAGTTTCCATACTAGCTTGGCTTGTTGGAGCTTGAAGGCTCACATTCCTTCTTTTCTTGCTTTTTTAAATTTTTTAATGTTTATTTTTGGGGGGGGGGGGGGGAAGGAGGGGCAGAGAGAGAGAGAGACACCCACACACAGAAGGCAAAGCAGGCTCCAGGCTCTGAGCTGACAGCACAGAGCCTGACACGGGGCTTGAACTCACAAACTGTGAAGCCACCCAGGCACCCCAGGCTCACATTCCTTCCTAAAGGCCTCCCCAGGTGTTCATTGATGTGACGATTTGCATTAAGATGGTATTCATCTTGGTATTTTTTTAAGTTACGTCTGCACCCACTGTGGGGCTTGAACTCAGGACCATGAGTGAGATCAGCAGTCTCGTGTTCTGCCGCCTGAGCCAGGAGGGAGCCCCCGTTTCCATCTTGGTTTTGACCATTGTTCACCCATGGCAGCCAGCGGGGTGGGGGGTGGGGGTTAGGAAGCAGGTCTAGTGCCCGCAGCTCTCTTGGCATAACTCCAGGGGGTGGGTGTGAGTGGGAGGCGGCTCCCAGGGGTGGGCCTGCAAGGCGGCGTCTCCCCCACATCCTCCTGCTTCTCCCTCCGAATGAGAAGGTAGGACCGTAAGGTGCAGTAGCCTAAAGAGAAAATTGTGCAAGGGGGTGGGTGCCACTTTCTGCGTCCCCCCCTGCGACCCTCACTGTAACAGAGTGAAATTGTCCCTTCCTACCAACCAGCAATCATGTGGAATTTGTTAAAAGGTCAAGAGGATCCCCTGCTATCTTAGTATCTGTGATCCTAGTATTTTCATAGCAGAGCACTTGACCAAAAAGTTCTGTGCACGTTGTGGTTGGTTAAAAGCAATGCATAACTGCCCTTCTCCGTTGACAGCTGTACTGGAGTTTGGGCTTGGCCTCTGCTCATGAGCCCTAAAGAAATATGTATGAATTAAGTCTTGAAAAGCGAAAGCACAAGGTCAGAAAAGAAAGAAAAACCGATGGGACAGTCAATGTGGTGCTCTCCCCAGAGAGCCCACTCTTCAGAGAGGTCAGACGTGGTATAAAGATCTCTGTTAAAACCAGTGTTGGGGCGCCTGGGTGGCTCAGTCGGTTGAGCGGCCGACCTCAGCTCAGGTCATGATCTCACGGTCTGTGGGTTCAAGCCCCACGTCAGGCTCTGTGCTGACAGCTCAGAGCCTGGAGCCTGTTTCAGATTCTGTGTCTCCCTCTCTCTCTGACCCTCCCCCATTCATGCTCTATCTCTCTCTGTCTCAAAAATAAACGTTAAAAAAAAAGTTAAAAAAAAAAAAAACCAGTGTTGCTCACACTTGAACGTGGGCTCTTGTGGAGATGCAGATTCCGATGTCCTCGGGGAACATCCGATGTCCTGCTGGGACGGGGAGCCCCAGACTGCTTTCTGACCGGCGCCGCGGGGAGTCAGGACACGGGTGCTTCAGCTGGTTCTGACTCTGGATGTCGCTGTTGCACCGCAGGCAAGTTAGAGTGACACGGGGGGGGGGGGGGCGCGGGGACCCTGGGACCCTGGGACCCTGGGACCCTGGGACCCTGGACTGTCACGAGCTGCTGTGCTTTGCAGAGGCTAGAGCAGGAAGAACCGTCCAGTGGCACCTTACCTCTGGTTCCCAGTGTCTTCGAAACTCTTAAATAACGTGTCCTGTGCAGAGGCCCGGCGTTCCTGCCAATAAAATACAGACATGCACATTTTGTGGGCTTGGAATTCCAAACACGGGCTCCTTTTACATCAGTGGAGGGCTGGGAGGACAGAAGTCTAAGGAAATGAATAGGAAACTAGAGGAAGTTCAGAAAGGAAAGTTCCACCCCCTCTTGCTTCCATTCTAGGAGAGAAGCTTTTCCTCTCTTTACCCATAAGGACGCGGGGCCACCGTTCACTGGTTTCTCCGACTGTATTCTGCCTCTTCGCCTCTGTTACTTCACAGAGCGTTCTCCTCTACAAAAGCAAACAGGATCTTAATGTAGGTGATCTTCAGAGCCCTTTCGGTTGTTCAGCCACAGCAACCAAGAATTTCGTGGTCACACAGTATTATATATGTAATCTATTCACATGTTTTCACTTGCTGTGTGTGGTTTTATTTTTATAAGGGCACCTCCAAAATATGTTTGAGTGTCAATATATATATTTTCTATTTTTGCCTACAGTCTCGGCTCTCTTTAAAAAAAAAGAAAAAACCTTTGGGGGCACCTGGGTGACTCAGTTAATTGAGTGTCTGACTCCTGATTTGAGCCCAGGCCACTGTCCCAGGGTTGTGGGATTGAGCCCCGTGTTGGGCTCCTCCCTAAGCGTGGAGCCTGCTTGGGAGTCTCTCCTTCTCTTTCTCTCTCTTCCTCTGCCCCTCTTTCCAAAATAAGAAAAAACAAAACCTATCAAAACATCTTTGTTTCATAGCTTCAAAAAAATTTTATGGAATTCATAGTTGACTGTATTAAATTCTCCTTCCATGAAACTAACTTAAAGATTCTGACCTCACAAGGGCAGCAATAGCTAAATTTTCTTCTGTGGTTTACCAGCACTTTCTCTAACCATCTGCTTATTCTGGGTGTGGACATGTGCATTAGAACCTCCTTAAAAGGATAATTGAGAGCCTATTCCAGAAGGTACTCATGTTCCAAGTGTATGTACTTGACTACAGCGACTTCTTCAGTCTTAGGACAGGAATCTAGAATTTACTCCCATCTCTGTTCTGACCAGTCAGTTACACATCAAGCCTCTTATAATGTAGTAGGTAATGAGCCACTGTAAGTCAATCAAGGATTTCTCTTTCCTGGACTTCCGGACGAAAGAATTAAACATTTTTGATAAATTTACCCCCAGCGACAACATTAATACCCTATGTAGGAACTGAGTTTATAAAACCTGAGTTACTTTGAGCCAAGGTTGAAGAATAAGCAGAGAATCCCCTAGTGAACAGTGAAAATTGTCATGTTAATTTCAAACTTCCTGAAAACACATCAGTTGTGTGCAGAGAGATTTCGGATGCGTAGTTTTTGGTGTTGTTTACTGTGTTACAAGCAATATAGACCCGGAACATGCTGGAACAGCACGGGAGCTTAGAAGCTGTTAGCCAACACCTGTAACTGCCTATCAACCTGTAATTTATATTTATTTATTTCTAAGTGTATTTATTTGAGAGAAAAATCATGAGCAGGAGACAGGCAGAGAAGAGAGGAGAGGGCGAGAATCTCAAGCAGGCTCTACACTGTCAGCACAGAGCCCGATGTGGGGCTCGAAATCATGAACTGTGAGATCATGATCTGAGCCCAAGTTGGACGCTCAGCCGTCCGAACCACCCAGATACCCCTATATTTATTTTATTAAACAGTGTAACCCTAATAAAAACAATGTCCCTGAGATGTTAGACGTCTTAAATTGGAAATAATAGATACTTTGCCATTAATGAACATTATCTTCCCTTGATGGCTAGAAATTCTTGTTTGGGCTTCTCCCTACCCCCTTCCTGTAGGTTCACGAAAATGTTTGTGAATTAATTTTGCTTCGGTGTGATACACATGCCCTAACATACCTTTCTACCCCCCTGTAGCTGGATCTCACTGTTCGCTGCCTTTCTGAGTTTGGGACCTTGCCTTCTCGCCTCCCGGCTGTCTCCGCTCCTACCTGCGAGGTGTTAATACCCAGGAGGCTAAATGTTCAGTAAGGCCCCCAGGGGAGCAGATGTCCACTCTCATCCTCAGAAGCCGCCCTTCTGGAGACATGACTTCAGCCTGTGTTTCTGACTCAAGCCCAGTGTTTTTGTCCTGGGTTAGGGGTGAAGCCTTCTCGGACAGGCTCCCTCCTCTCACACTTTTCCAGGTGTAGGAGAGTTGAGCCATTGCTATCAGAGCCTTCTAGAAGAAGGAACAGAGAGGCAGGGCCTGGAGGAGGCAGGACCTGTGCACAAAGAGGCAGGGATTGAAGTCCCGCTGCTGAGTCGCCTTCCCCAGGCCTGTTGCCTTTCCCAGCTGAACAGGTTGAGTGATCGATGGCATTCTAATGGGCCCCCAGAGGACGTGTCTGTGCCCTCTGACCATTTGAAATTGGTGGGAATGACGCCAGGGGTCTGCCCGTCCCTTGATGACCAGGAGACAAGGCTCAGGTGTGGCCTGTCATTGGTCAGGCTTTCACTCTGTTGCTCCTATCCAAAGCATCCCTCAGCGGAATGAGATGCTGGCTAGATCCTAGCATTTCCATTCTCTGCTTCAGCCGGTGCCAGCGCCCCCACCCTACACCCTGGTGTTTACTCACCTACCATGGGTAGATGAACGTGAGCAGGACCTTTGCAGAGTCACGAAAGCAGTGTGCTTGTCCCGGCATGAAAGCCTGAGACGATAAAAAAAAAGCAGTGAATGTTTTGAGTCTCCTGCATTCAAAAGGGAAAAGCTTAAGTGAGGTTTGTTTCAGCTAAAGAAAACAACATCTAAGACTTGCCGGAACAGTTTGTAGGACATATAAGGGCAACTTTGAGGGTGTCCGGGGGCACAGCGGAAGCTGGTTTTTCCCAAGTCTCTAGGTTTAGTTTCTGGTTCCAGCTTTTCCTGTAACTATTTTTAATTGAAGTGCATATGCTCTATTGATAACACAATGTACCATTGTGGGCTGTGTACTTGTCATCTTTTAAGTTTCTCTAAAATAAGTAGGAACTTGTATATTCTGGAGAAGACGCGAGAACTTCTGGGAAATGTCTGCTCGGCATGGCTGTGCCTCTCTGTGAAAGAGTCTGAAGTAAAAATTTTCAAAGCCAAAGTATACTCAGAGGGGAAATTTTCTGTGAAGTCTGAAAAAACCATTCCTGGAACATCTCGTGTCTTCTCTCAATAGTAGTAGGAATAAGAATAAGAATAATTATAATAGAAGAACCAACCTACCACTCCTTAAAATGGTAAGAAGCCTAAGCAAAATACTTGAAAGTAAGATAATTTATTTTGTGTTACTCATTGGGATTAAAATGCTCAGTGACTTTGGGGCGCCTGAGTGGCTCAGTCGGTTAAATGTTCATCTCCTGGTTTTGGCTCAGGTCTCACGGTTTTTAAGATGAAGCCTTGAATCAGACTCTGGGCTGACATGCAGAGCCTGCTTGGGATTCTCTCTCTCCCTCTCTGCCCCTCCCCCACTTATGTCTGTGTGAGTGTGTGTGTGTGTGTGTGTGTGTGCGCACTCTCTTTCAAAGTAAATAAACTTTGAAAAATATAAAACGTCTTCTCCTTCCCATGTCCAGCAAGGCCCAACAAATGTCCTTTCATTTAGCCTCTGTTCACCTCTCTGCTCTTTACCTTTCTTAAATAAACTCAGTTGCTCAAATCTATAGAGCTTTTTCTTTCCCCAAGTGCCTTTGGACCATGCTTTTACAGGGAAAAAGGGGGGGGGGGAATTTTAATTTTAATGAAGATCACTTCATCAGTTTTTACTTTTATGGATCTTTCATCGTCCTCTGGAAACTCCTCTCCAAGCCCTAGGTCTTGAAGATCTTCAGCGTTTTCTTCTAAAGGTTTTAGGAGGTATTTTTTGTTTTACATTCAAGATTATGGGTCCTATCAAATTGATTTTTGTGTGAGGTGAAACGCTGAGGTCAGGGTTTTTTGTTTTGCCTCTAAGTGGCCATTTGCTGTTCTTTGAAAAGATTTTCCTTCCTTTATGGAGTTGTTTGATACGCCATCGTGGGACTTGGTGGGAGCACTGATGTGTCTGGCTGCTTCTGGGCCCCGTCCTCATTTCCCATACTCCCCCAGCTGGCCCTTACCTGTTGTTCACTCCTCACCTTCAGTGACGTTTCCCTAGAGATGCTTCTGAGGACCGCCCATCCCACCCGGCTCCATTGTCCTCATCTTCAACCCTAAAAACGTCGGCCTTCGTATTCTCACTCAACACCTATTTTTTCCTCCCTTGTGGTATTTAGCGTAATGTTAATAATTTCCTCGTGTGTGTGTGTGTCACTGTGTGTGAAATTCCTGCCTCGAAGCCCCAAGAAGGCAGGAACTGGGTTTATTTTGTTGACCCCTCAAGTTCCAGCAGTGTGCCTCTTCCATGCTGAGCGCCCAATCGTTATTTTTGGGGTAAATGAATGGCAAAAAGTTAGGCCTCTTGGGGATGTTTTATTTTTATTTTTATTAATGTTTATTTTGAGAGGGCACAAGTGGGAGAGGGGCAGAGAGAGGGAGACAGAGGATCCGAAGCCCGCTCTGTGCTGACGGCAGAGAGCCCGATGTGGCGCTTGAACTCAGCAATCATGAGATCACGACCTGAGCCGAAGTCGGATGCTTAACCGACTGAGTCATCTAGGTGCCCCTTGGGGGATGTTTTCTAAATCAGTGGGGGCCATTTTCTTAAAATCAGTGGACATTCTTGGGGCGCCTGGGTGGCTCAGTCAGTTGAGCGTCTTACTCTTGATCTCGGGTCAGGTCATGATCTCGCGGTTCGTGGATTTGAGCCCCACATCAGGCTCTGCACTGACAGCATGAAGCTCTCTTGGGATTCACTCTGTCCTCCCTCTTTGCCCCTCCCCTGCTCTTGCACTCTCCCTCTCTCAAAATAAATAAAATTAAAAAATTCAATCGGGGGACGTTCCTGGCTCTTGGAGCCTTAGGATATATTTTTTCTCAGTTAACCCACCTCTTAAGGCAGTGGTTTTGAGAACCTTAGGCCTGAAACAGAATCACCTGGGGGACTGGTTAAGATGCAGACCCCACCAAAGATCGTGTGATTCAGTAGGTCTGGGATGCATTTCCAAGAAGTTCCCAGAACATCCAAGCTAATCCTGCTGCCAAGGAACCACACTTTGAGAGCCTTTTGCTTGAAGATGAAGCACCTAAAGATGCGTTATCCCCGTTGGCTTAGTGACAGTCCCAGGCACCCTTCAACTCACCATTCAATTACTTTTCATCAGTTTCGGAGTAATCACAGAGAATATCCTGTAGGAATCCAATCCCAGAGGAGTTCGAGGCAAAATGCCTGCTACAGCAGTAAATAAATGAGAATTTCACATTTAAAAAAAATTAAAATAGGAAATGAACAAAATCCTTTCAAATGACAGTAAACTAATTCTCTTACAGCTGTGGCCATCACATGTGGGTTCTTTAATATTTGAATCGGCAAAAGCACTGACATTTTAACTCAAAACTAGTAGCAATGGAGATGCTTGCTAAGTAAGAGCAAGATTTCACTGATGAGAACAAATTTATAAATGAAAGGGTTAGGTGTCTGCTGTGGTCTGTTTTCCCTGCACCCTTTAGAGATGAACCAAAGCAAATCGGTAAGTTCTATTTCGTGTGCCTATGCAGAGTCATAAAAGCAGTTTCCTCTGAAGTCAACAAAAAACATAAAGGTGATAAGCTTTAAAAAAAACAGCTTCAACACTTCTGACTCTCATTTGTCTGCCCGTCCGTTGCCCCGTTGTTTTGCAGAGAAAAACAGCTAGTTTTCAGTCTAGGTGGTTATGATCTGATAAACTCTGATCACTGAAAATTTCCTGGAAAGAAAATTTACCTTCATTTTCTTCAAGTGTTCAGGAAGCTGTGTGGATTCCAGCAACCCGGCTGGAGCAGAGCCAGGCTGGGCTCTGAGCGTCTGCAGGCTCTGAGGTGCCTTTAACCTGTTGGAGGAGCATTGTTCGTATACACACTCGCAGAAAGTGGATGTGGATGGGCGGGGGGCGGGGGGGGGGGGGGGTTCTGGGCGAGGGCTGGACACGCCCACACCTACTTTGGGGCACAAGGAGGCAGGTCTTAACATGGGAATTCTTTTCAAATAATGCGGAAAAGAGGAGTCAGGAATTGGCTGTTAGTACAGCTCATCTGTTAAACATACTGTGAAATCTAAAGTCTCTTTCAGCCCAAAGCACAGATCCAGTTAGACTGTTTGGGGCATGGGAGCAGGTGGGTGTCTTGTTTGCTCCTTGCTGTATCCTTTGTGCCAACAACAGTGCCTGGCACATGACAGGGCACTTGTTAAATGAATAAATGAATGTGTTTATTATTGCTTCCTCCATACATTCTCTTTAATGTCTGCATTTCAACTTGTTCCTGAGACAGAAACACTTCTTCTGGCCTCTTAAATATCACCCCAGAGAATAAGATTGTAAATATAACTGTTTGAACAAGTGTAGCGTAAAATTTTTATAATGGGGAGAACCCAATTGCCTTTCTATGTTATAAATGAAACTAGCATCCAGGACTCTGATTTAGATCTTGATGGATAATTGAGATTTCTTTCCAGCAAACCCTCCCCCCACCCCCAACCCCATACCAAGAAAATTATCCCCTGTGTTTGAGAAGGGTAAATGGGGTTGGGTCATAATTAGGTAATTTGGTTGGAAAGTGACCAAGAGCTGGTTAACATTACCGCCACAATTCCTGTGGTAGGAGCCAATACCAGAAACCCCCAGAAGATAATCTGATAATGAACGATGGCCAAAGTTTGCACTCAAACGTACTTTTAATTAAGTTACTTTCAATTAAACTCTGGACAGAAATATCTGGGCAGTCATCGAGGGTGTATAATAAGTTAGACAGGTTTTTGGATGGTTGTTTGAAAGACTGCCTTATTTAAAGAAATAAATGAGCTTTGCATGTTTTATTAGGGTAAAGGGGTGTGTGTGTGTGTGGACTTTGGCTTGTAGACTGTATTCTTCTTAGCTTTCTCTTGAGCACTCAGGCCTTAGTCCTCTTTGTTTTACCATAACTGAGCCCCTATGGAAACAGACATTGCTCTAGCCACAGCCCTACTTGTCATGTACTCTATTCTTTTTTTTTTCAAGGTTTTATTTTATTTTATTTATTTTTGAGAGCGTGGGAGAGCAGGGGAGGGGCAGAGCAAGAGGGAGACAGAACATCCCAAGCAGGCTCGGAGCTGTCAGCACAGAGCCCCGAGCGGGGCTCAAACTCACAAGTTGTGAGATCATGACCTGAGCTGAAGCCAAGTGTTGTACACTTAACTGACTGAGCCGCCCAGGTGCCCCAAAATTTTTTAAGTAATCTCTACACCCACCGTGGGGCTCAAAGTCACAACCCCAAGACTAAGAGTTGCATGTTCCACCGACTGAGCCAGGCAGGCACCCCACCATGCACTTCCTTATCTCTTGACTTTGCATACTCTGTTCCTTCTGTCGAGAATGCCCTTCTTTGTCACCCTGGAAAACATTCATCCATCCTTTAAGACTTTGGCCACGTGGTCTCTTATGAATACATTTTTGGCCATTCACAGCCTGTTTGGGCAAGGTAAGACCATCTTGCTGTGGATTAGAATTAACTGCGTGTACACTGCTTTTCCAGTGCTTTGTCCTTTGTCTGTCTGGCTGTTTCTGGCACTAGTGTGTCAGCCTCTGAGAATGATGCGGAGCTTTCGTTTATCTGCTGCCTCCAAGTAGAAAAGGAAGAGTGGCTGGTACCAATTCTAAGAGTTGCAGGTCTTTAAAACGTGTTGAAGTGACAAAAATACACATAGAGTCCTCACACGTTGAAGAGAAAGAACCTCAGGGGGGCGCCTGAGTGGCTCAGTCGGTTGAGTGTCTGACTTCAGCTCGGGTCACGATCTTGCAGTTTGCGAGTTCGAGCCCCGCATCGGGCTCTGTGCTGACAGCTCGGAGTCTGGGCCTGCTTCTGATTCTGTGGCTCCCTCTCTCTCTGTCCCTCCCCTGCTTGCTTGTGTTCTCTCTCTCTCTCTGAAAAATAAATAAACATTAAAAAAAAAAAAAAAGAAAGAGCCTCAGCTGGTCATGATGGCCACGTCAGCACTGAGAGATTGCAAGTGACTGTTTTTTCTGTCTTTTCCAGAGTTTAGGTATAACTATGTTGTTAATTTTGTGAAGCAAAAGAAACAATACTATGACATGTTGTAGATGAGATTCCAGAACGTGTACATCAAAACGGTGGTTTCCCCTCTTAACACTTGTCACTTGAACAGGAAGGTTCTTATTCCAATTTGACTGCCCTGATTCTGTCCATTTTTGAAATTACTATGATTCCATTGGGAGCCTCCCACCTAACCCTGAGCGGGGGAGCATGTTGGTCAGGTGAAAAAGTACTTAATGTATTGAGTCAAATGACATCCGTAGTACAGTATAAGGAACAAGGCGGATAGCCACATGGACGAGTATCCCGGGGAGTCCCGATCAAAGTGTGATGGGCACATACGATGGCCTTTCCTATGTGTCATGTAAGTCCCTCCTCAGGCTCTTAAACATGTAATCTCAAGGAGTAAGACGGGAAATACAGTTGCTTCGAAAACAAATGCCGTAAAATTCTGAAACATAGCTTTCTTTCTAAAAGGAATTTAAGTATCCTTTCAGTAAGCGTATACATCCCTCAGGTGAGGGCCTTGAAATGTTCCCCTTATTTAGGTGCATAAATTTTTACTTCTTAAAGCAACAGGGCCCTTACCCACGAGGGCTGGAGTGTGGGCTCTAGGGCTGGATTGCTCACCCCTGCACTTGGCTCTGGCACTTCCTAGTTCTGTGAGCCAGGCATGTTTTTTTTTTGTTTGTTTTTAATGTTTATTTATATTTGACAGAGAGAAACAGAGCATGAGCGGGGGAGTGGCAGAGAGAGGGAGACACAGCATCCGAAACAGGCTTCAGGCTCCAGGCTGTCAGTACAGAGCCCGATGCGGGCTTGAACTCATGGACCACCAGATCATGACCTGAGCCAAAGTCGGACGCTCATCCAACTGAGCCACTCAGGCACCCCTAGCCAGGCGTGTTCTGACCTCCCTATGCCTGAGGTTCCTGTTTGTAAAATGGGGAGAGAGAATTTTTAGTAGCTAGCAGGGTTATTGTGAAGTTTGAACGAGGTGATAACTGTTAGGTACTTTAAAAAATGCCTTGAATGTGGGGCGCCTGGGTGGCTCAGTTGGTTAAGCATCCAACTCTTGATTTCAACTCAGGTCATGGTCTCATGGTTCATGAGATCAAGCCCCACATGGGACTCTGTGGTGACAGCGCAGAGCCTGCTTGGGATTCTCTCTCTCTCTCTCTCTCTCTCTCTGTCTCTCTCTCTCTCTCTTTCTCTCTCTCTCTCTCTTTCTCTCTCTCTCTGTCCCTCTCCCACTCATGCCCCCCCCAAATAAATTTTAAAAAACCTAAATGCCCTGAATGTAACATAAGTTCACAAATTCTAAGATGCACATTTTTCACCTTCTAACATTTCTGAGATGAGGGTATATCCTACAATTAATATAATCTTAAGCATTTTAAGACTGTTTAATTAGCAACATTAGTTTTTAATCAGTGCTACTTAAAGTAATGGTGTACCATAGAATGGATACCATTTATATCTCAATAACTGATAAGAGTAAGAGCTCAGTGAATACCAGCTGTCATCTGCTTGGTCATCAGCAGTGTCCTCGTCGTCATTATCTGGGCTCTAACCAAGGCAGTGGCATTTGGTTGGTTGCCAGAGCCAGTCTAGGGTATATGTCAAATCTCAAGTTCATCTATCTGTTTTCACTAATGCTTTCTTAGAGAAGACCCAGTGGGCTGTTCCTCCTGTTGGTTTCGTATTGAACTAATGTCATGCGTTTACGGGATAAATTCATGCAACGTCTACATTATTCTCTGCGCTGCGCTCGGGGCACTACTAAAATGTTCTTCAGATTTGTCGCTTGAAATAGAGAAGACGACAAATTCTTTATTTTCTGTATTGATGTATTTCCCTAGAGGCTTTCAAAGGAGTGCTTTTTCTTAGTGAGCTCAACTAAGCCACCATTGTCCCGCTTAAGATTTACTGGTTTGCAGCCTTCTCTGGGGAAGAAAAGAAGCAGTTTATTGATCTGTAACAGAGAATGGAACATGGCCAACCCTTTTCTGGTTTATATAATGCACTGACATAAGAATCTGCATATCATTAAGAAGACTAAGTCCTCACAGTTTGAGGCCACCTGTCAGGCATGAACAATAGCTGGGAAAAATCAATACACCGTATGAAACTGTTGTTTTTGCAGAGACGCTACCCGGATCCACACCCGGTGACACTATCTTATTATATTACCGGTGGCATGCTTGTTCCCTTTTTGAGGTTTCTCCTTCCTTTTGATTTTATCGTTCGGTTTGGGGGAGGGTGGGAGAGACCAGTTTGGATCGGACATAAAGATTTTCTGCCAGGCGAAGGCTCTTGACTAACAGGAGGGGACCATGGACCAAAGTTTATGAAGCTTCACTCAGGAGATTCTGGGCATATCTCCATCCAAATACCTTGACACCTACTTCATGCACCCATAACACATGCAGCCTGTTTCTTCTTGCCTTCTGTTTGCCCTCACGAGTTTAAGGGGTGGTATTTACAAGCCATTCTGAAGCAAGAGCACCAGCCCAGCGCACCGATCTAGAAAGGGGTCACGAATCAGCTTAGATTTGCTTTTGTTGGCTTTCAAAAGTGTAATCAGTTGAAGAATTTCAGAAGCTGGGCTTCTGTCCTCTGTCCCCTTATCTCCCTGTTCCCTCTCTTCCTTCTTCTCTCCCAGTCCCCACATTTTTTTTTTTTAACCAAGCTACATTTGCCAGACCTGTGTAGTCATTCCTATTCTTAAAGGTAATGCTCATTGTATCCCTAAAGCCAGCTCTGCCCGCACGGAGGTTACTGCTTCCCAAGCTCAATGCCATGGACCCGGACCAGTGCCTGTTTCCAACAGAATGTCAGGTGACTGCAGAGAGATTAGAGCCATCCTTTCCTCCTGGTGTGCTGTCACACACCAAGTGGGGACCAGCAGGGAGCTTCTCGGGGGAGGCTGAGAATCCGGTCTCTGCCGGTGGGCGGAGTGGCAGTCCCCAAAGCTGGAAAAGCCAAGCAAGGGAACTGTAAGTAGTTCGCTTTGAACTACAAGCGTAAACCCATTCAGGCAGCGAAGACAATTTCACTAGCTCTTCAGCTAGCGACTGTCACTGTGTGATCACAGAGATCAGCCATTTCCTGTGCCTTCCTTCTATGTACTTGGATTTCTCACTTCTTACACTCTCCATGACTGTGGCCTCATAGTTCCCTTTCACGTTGCATTTTGAAAGTTCTTTCTTCTTTCTCCCGTGCACTTGAAAGCAAATAAAACCAGAGACGGGAAGTCTCCAATCTTTATTTTTTTTTTTAATAGTTACTATTACAAAAGTAACAAAGGAGCTAAGTTCTTCCCTAATTGAATCAGCCAGGGGCAACCATAAGGAACATTTTGGTGTATTTATTTCTTGGGGTTTTAAATCAATGTGTAAATATGTACATATTTTTCACAAAATTGGGTTTATGACAGAATACAATTTTTATCGATGTTCTTTGAGTATTTTACTACATTATTGAAAGCTCTTAAGTGATTTCACTGGCTGCATTAGACGTGTATATGCGTATGTATTAGCATTTTGTTCTTTTTATTTTATTTTATTTTTTACATTTATTTATTTTTGAGAAACAGAGAAACAGAGCACACGTGGGGAGGGACAGAGAGAGCAGGAGACAGAAACCAAAGCAGGCTCCAAGCTGTCAGCACAGAGCCCGACGCGGGGCTCGGACCCACAAACCGTGAGATCGTGACCTGAGCCGAAGTCGGACGCTTGACCCCCTGAGCCACCCAGACGCCCCAGCATTTTGTTCTTTTGGGGAGGTCACTGCGGGTTTCTGAACCGACACTTGAATTCCCAACTTGGAATTTGTTAGATCAGTTTCTTCGGGTTTTGTGGGTCTGGAGTTAGGATCTGGGCACAGTGGAAATGGACTGTTTTCCTCTGTACCATTGTTTGCTTTCCTTACCAGCATTTTTCAAAAGGCGTTTTGAAAAAGCAGAGGTTAGAACAATGTTCCCTTCCTGTTACTCTTGTTGTTTCTTTTTTGTTTTAAATTTTGTGTTTCTACTATGTCTTATAGTAGTAATCTCAGTTAACTTTTTTTTTAATTTTTTTTTTTAGCATTTATTCATTTTTGAGACAGAGAGAGACAGAGCATGAATGGGAGAGGGTCAGAGAGAGAGGGAGACACAGAATCCGAAACAGGCTCCAGGCTCTGAGTGGTCAGCACAGAGCCCGACGCGGGGCTCGAACTCCGGACCGAGAGATCATGACCTGAGCCGAAGTTGGCCGCTCAACCGACTGAGCCACCCAGGCGCCCCTCAGTTAACTTTTAAATAGAGGATCAATATAAAGTAAGACATATGGTGCCCATCGTGACCCCTGATGTTTCCAAACTATGTGCTATACTGTCATTCGAAGGTTATCCGACAGGACCGTGGGAGATATTGAAGACTTTTTTAAGAGGGGAGCTGACCAGCTCAGATTTATGTTTTAAAAGACCGAGTAGGCAAAAGACTTTGAGATACCTCAGAAGGGTTCCCATGAATCAATCCTTTAAAAATGTGAAGGCTTGCTACAATAGCAACTACCTTGAAGGTGTTGAGCCAGCATCTGGAAAAGACGTTACATTTAAGAACCACAGATGGTCAGGGCACCTGGGTGGCTCAGTCGGTTGAGCATCCGACGTCAGCTCACGTCATGATCTCTAGGTTTGCATGTTCAAGCCCCGCATCAAGCTCTATACGGATAGCTCAGAGCCTGGAGCCTGCTTTGGATTCTCTGCCCCTTCCCTGCTTGTGCACTCGCTCTCTCTCTGTCTCTCTCTCAAAAATAAATTTTTTTGTAAAGTACCAAAAATGGTTTGTAGTGGACTTGCGGTAGGCTAGGGAATGATGCCCCTGAGGAGGCCCTTGGTATTTGAAGGCCACCTTCCTAAAAATGTCACGTTTTTGGAGAACCATTTCCATCTCCGATAAGAGTATCGCGTCTAGAGCCCTGCTCTGGGTGCCCGTCCACAGGCACATCTGCGGGTACATGAATCTCAGCACCGAGTGGCGGGGCCAGGCCGTCATCACCCCCATCCATAGGCCACCTCTCCCCGACTCCCGATTTGCTCTCTCCATTAGCAGCCATCTTTGTAAACAGACATCTAAGATTTAGTGTTGTACGTATTTTTAAATGATCCATTTTGACGGGGCTGTCTTCATTGTTTCAGGTTGATTGCGTTTGGGAACTTGATGCATAAAATTTGCATGATTCCTCACTCCTTTCTGGATCTGTCATTGGACTCCAGCCAGCATGGCTCACGCCACAAAGGTTAACGGCTGTGCCTCAGGTAACTCAACTCTGGAGAGAGAGAGAGAGAGTGTGTGTGTGTGTGTGTGTATGCCTTTGTTCAAACTGATTTCTTATGTCTTTTTCAGCAATGGGTAGATAATAGCAGGTTGTCTAGGTAACTGGACTTAGAAAGCAATTTTCTATCCATCGAAGCTAGGTTGGTTATTTATTTATTTTTTTGTTTTTGTTTTTTCCAAAATCTCTTAGAGAATTTGCTTTTATCTTTAGAGCCTTTATGTGCAGAAATCAGTTAGGTAAATTATTACCCAAGTCAATTCTATTGAAGTGTTGAAAGATCAATGTAAAATCCTGAGTGCTGATCCAAGGATAATGGGCATTCCTCTTGCCCTTCTTTATGAGGGATTGAGCGATGCGAGAGGAGATAGGTTTGGATGCCTAAAACTAGTTCCTAGTGTCCGGTCCCAAGCAGGGTTTGTTTCGTGTTGCTGCACAAAGGGACAGAGTGGCTAGGGAAGAGCTTACTTGCTAGAGCAACTTTCCCAGAGAGGAATAATCAACAAGCCATATCACGAATCATAAAGATTTGTGTTCTCACTGTTACTCTAGTTACGTTAGAGACCTACACAGGTTGCATAGCTCGTCCGGTATTGCTTATATAAGATGTGGGAGAAATTTATAGAACAAATGCAGAGGAAGTCCTCCTGAGAGACGACCACCTGCCCCCAACGATACGCCGAGCGTCCGTCCCTCTCTTGAGCGATCAGCCAAAGAGCAGAATGTGCGAGAACGGTGACCGTGTATGTATGCAGGAACTGTCGTGCGGTGTCTGAAACGGGGTCGGGGCTCTGCTGCTCTGAACACTGGGTCATGGAAGGAATGTGGAGTTGGAATCAGGACACCTGAATTGAGTCCCAGCTCCAGCACTAACCATGAAATAGGGGGCAGGACTGTTGTTCTGTGTGTGCGGTATCAGTAAACGTGTCTGCCTGCAGGGTTGAGACCCACGCGAGCACCAGAAGCAGACTTACAAGTGCCATGTAAGCCGGCAAGCTCTGGTAAGGACTGCGGCAGGAGGAGCCCTCTGCGGGGGGTGTCCCCAGCCCACCCGTGTGACTTTTCCTTCTAGCAGTCCTGGCTGCAAGCATCCCCTCTGACAAGAACGCGGTAGCTTTCTTGCCCCAGGCCAAACCCAGCCAAACTCCCGTTTATTCTGGGACAACCCATCTTTCTCTGTTTATTCTTCGGTTGGTCCCTTCTACTTGCCAGCTGCCAGGGACTTGTAGAGATTCTGCTCAGGACTGCTGTCAGCAAGGAAAACTGGGGGCGCCCAGGTGGCTCAGTCAGTTAAGCGTCTGACTCTTAACTTCGGCTCAGGTCATGATCTCACGGTTGATGAGTTCAAGTCCCTCGTCGGGCTCCGTGCCGCCACTGCAAGGCCTGCTTGTGGTTCTCTCTCTCTCCCTCTCTCTCTGCCCCTCCCCTGCTTGCTCTCTCAAAATAAATAAGCTTAAAAATAAAATACAAACGACACAAATCTAGCCTTTAAATGAACACTCATGGCGTACCATGATGCCAAAGCTGCTCTGTCTCTACTCCCATCCCTAATTCGTACGTAATCCTGTGAGATGATACTGTCCCCTTCACCATCGCTATCAGCCCTGTGTGATGGCAGAGAACCTCAGTCCCTTAACCTAAGTAAGAAAAGTCAGGATCATTCCTCGTGTCGAGTCAAATATTTGCTGAGGGAGGAGATTGAAACATGAAATGTCTTGAGTGTTATGAGTGAGTTTCAATCTCCTGTGATGCTCCTCCCTTCCCTCTCCTGCCCCCACTTCCCACACGTTCAGAGGAAGGGGGGCTGGAGTTAGTGGTGCCTCTAGACCTTGACCCACTGGCATGTCTAGCACATTCCTGTCTTCAAGGGTTTAGATACCTACCCCATTTGCCAATGCTCAGTTCCTTCTCCAGCCTGACTCTTCTGGAGTGTCTCTTTTCCTTTGGTTCTTAAAGTCTGATGACCCAGCTGTAACCTTTCCCCCTGCCTAGCAGGTCTGGGCACTGCGTCCAGAAACAAAGGGAAGCTCTATGATTTGTGACTTCTGGGGTATCAGGGTATGATTAGTTACTGCAGACAGGTGTCTGCACCAGGCAAGGGACAATTTTGTTTTTTCTAGTCGCCATGACCTCTGTAAGCAATCTGATTAGAGGCTCAGCCATACATAATTACTATAGTTATACACACACACACACACACACACACACACACACACACGTATAAGCATGCATATATACATATATATGAGGCCCATTTTAGAAAATTCTGAGATATAAAAGTTTAACATTTTCTTAAAAAATACAGCAAGAATTACTGGTAATGCCCCCACCCAGAAATACATGTTGCGCTCCTTTTCTGTATGGTCTTTATTTTTATTTTTTAAAGTTTTTAAAAAATTCTTTTTAATGTTATTTATGATTTTGAGAGACAGAGAGAGAGAGCACAAGCAGGGGAGGGGCAGACAGAGAGGGAGACACAGAATCCGAAGCAGGCTCCAGGCTCTGAGCTGTCAGCACAGAGCCTGATGTGGGGCTCGAACTCAGGAACCGCAAGATCATGACCTGAGCCGAAGTCGGACGCTTAACTGAGCCACCCAGGTGCCCCTTTGGTATGGTCTTTAAATTTTAAGTATTTCACACAGTTGAGATAATGCTTATAAAAATCACTATTTTTACCTTTTGTTTTCCTACTCTGTATTGCAAGACAAATGCCTGCCCATTGTTTAAAAAAAAAAAAAGCCAAACTCAAACAATGCAGATGTATATGCTGTTTATAAATATACTGTTTTGAAATGTAATTAACATAAAAACATTTACAGACTGCAGATTAAGATGGGTTAAAGAGGGCTTTATGGCCCCAAAAGGAGTCTGGCCCACCCCTTCCCCTGAAAAATCAAGGCTTTGGGCTTCCATAAAACCTGAGGAAAAGTCCCATATGAGGTTGGAGTCAGAGCATTGGCACGAGAAATGCTTTTCATGGTCTTAGGAACAAAGCAGAAGCAGAAGAAGCCAGCTGAGAAAAACACCACTTGGCCAAGCAGTGCCCTTGGCTGCCAGCACATCTGAGGTCTGACATCACATATTCGTGTCCCTGTTTGAGACTTGAAACTGAGTAAGGGACTATTCAGAGTCCTTTTACACTTGGACTTCCCCACTGAGTCCTTCAGTTAGCTAGAATAAAAGCTGATTTTATTTTATTTTGTTTCTTAAGTTTATTTATATTGAGAGAGAGGGGAGGAGAGAGAATGGGAGAGAGGGTGCAAGCAGGGAGGGCAGAGAGAGGAAGAGACAGAATCCCAAGCAGGCTCTGAGCTGTCAGCATGGACCCCGACACGGGGCTCGAACTCACGCACTATGAGATCACCACCTGAGCCGACATCAAGAGGCCCTTAACCAACTAAGCCGCCCAGCACCCCAAAACGTATTGATTTTAAAGTAAGAGCAGTTAGTTGATGCTATAATTTGTAAATTTATTATAATAAATTCCAGGCGTACAAAATGCATAAAGGTGATATGACAGGCACCTGCATACATAGCACCTGGCTTCAGAAATAAACTTGACGAGTTCATGGCAAAGATTATGGAGGGCGTCCAGCGGGGCCAGGCACTGTTCTGGGGACTCGGATGCAGCAGGGAACAAAACAGGCCTTCGGTCGACGCACCTCCTGCTTTCGAAGACCTTTCGTCTAGTGGAAGCTGAGGGTTCCTGTGGACAGAGCCTCTGGATAAAGTAGAGGACTGACTCACACTAAAAAAAGTATGCACTGTGTATCTGAAATTCAAATTTAGCCGGGTGTCATCTGTTCTTACTTGCTACACAGGACAGTCTCGCCTGGGTACCCCTTCCAGATTCATCTTCCTCCAGGCCACCCTGTCCGTATCAGTCATTTGTTTCTGTGTGACCTCTTTTCCACACGATCTCTGTCCTACTTCTGTTGACTGGTCCAGTTGTGATTTCATTAATGAAAACCCCTTTATTATGGTATTCCAGAGAACACCCTAAGGCCACCTGTCAGCGTGACGAGGTACAAGCTTTATAAATTGCTCGTGACTGTCCCCTTTTCTTGGGGCCAGCTACGAAGGAAGTGAGGGCCGTTGGTTAGGAGGATGGCTGTGTCTCTGCACTTTGGGGATGGGGACAGTCTGCTCTTTCTCAGGTTTCTGAAATCATGTTGTAAACTGGACGCACTGTTTACCTCTGTAAACACTAATTGCTGTTGTAAAACTTTAATTAGAGCTTAGCATCTCTTCAGAAGCTAAATGACAGGTGGCTTATTTGTGAGATGAAGATAAGAATACCTGCCCTGCCTTCTTCACAGGTGTGTTGTGAAGGAGAGAGAAAATAATAGCCATAAAAACACTTTTTTACGGTATAAAATGCTGGTTGGATGTCAGGGGAAATCACTGCCCTTCTTGATCTGCTGACTCTTGTGAGTTCCTGGTCTGAAAGGCACCTGTTCAGGTGCCGCTGTACAAGGTCCCATCAGATACAGTGATTTTTTTTTTCCCTTTTTTTTTTCCTATAATCAGAGGTATTCTCCTGTTCGGTGTGTGTGTGTGTGTGTGTGTGTGTGTGTGTGTGTGTGTGTTGTTTATCACGTCAGCTAACATACAGTGTAGTCTTGGCTTCAGGAGTGGATTCCCATGATTCATCACTCACATACAACACCCGGTGCTCATCCCAACAAGCGCCTGCCTCAATGCCCATCAGCCACTCTCCCCTACCCCCCATCCCATCAACCCTCAGTTTGTTCTCTGTATTTAAGAGTCTCTTATGGTTTGCCTCCTTCTCTGTTTTTATCTCATTTTTTCCTTCCCTTCCCCTCCCCTATGGTCATCTGTTAAGTTTCTCAAATTGCCCATATGAGTGAAAACAGACGATACCTGTCTTTTTCTGACTGACTTACTTCACTTACCATAATACCCTCCAGTGCCATCCGCATTGCTGCAAATGGCAAGATTGTTTTTCATCACCAAGTAGTATTCCATTGTATATATGAACCACATCTTCTTTATCCATTCATCACTTGATGGACATTTGGGCTCTTTCCATAATTTGGCTATTGTTGATAGTGCTGCTCTAAACATCGGGGTGCATAGATACGGTGATTTTAAGGCTAGACTTATATTACTGTTAATGAAAGTTAAATAAATGAAAGCAACAGATGAGTATTAGAGAGTAGCATTTTATGCCTCCCATCACCCAGCCTTATTTTTGCTAATATTTGCCTTTGTTAGTTTTTTATTTTTTCCAGATAGCTATATATTTGCTTATTTACAATACTTACCGAACTGCGTTAAAAATTTGGTGGTCATTTTAAATTCATACAATCAATTTCATAAGACCTTGATCTTCTGGTCAGTTACCTGGCTCCAGGTTTTGTCGCCATGTGGATCTTAAATGAGGTACAAAGGCCACTGATAAGACAGGCTCCTGGCTGAGCAGGTCGAACACTGCCGTGCCGTGCAGCCCACTCGATTGTGTAAATATTTTTCCTGGGCAGCAGCATTTCTCAAACAGAACTCTGAGCCCACTGCAGTGAACCCGATAGCGAAATTGCCTGCTGATGGTCAAGCGCGAGATCCGTTGTGTGTGTCTGTGGTGTTGGGTCTTAGTCCTGTTCTCCGAAGGCAGAACGGAAGCTGATGAGAGGCTGGGGCTGCCCCCCATGACCTTTCAGGGTGTCCTGGAAAAGTCGGCACAAGGATTAAATGCGTGTTCTGATCAGTCCTTTGGGGTCTGCTGTGAGTGGTGTAGCAGAAAAACAAAGGGAAGAAACGAAGTTGTCTGACATAAAAGCATAGGTGAGGGCCAACGGGGATCTTTTTGATTCCACTTGTCCCCACTTTCAGACCACAGAACACAAGTTGCCCAACTCACACCGTTAGTTAATGGCTAACCCAGAAACGGAACACAGCGGTTTTCCTTGTTCCCCGCATTCTGTTGGCATTAAAAAATCAGAAATGTAGAGTCTGTGATGTTCTGATTAAACAGATCAAGGGGAAGGTATATAGTTGAGAAAACTACGTGAAACCCAAAAGTAGGCCAGTCACCAGTAAAATGTCCTCCCTGATAGAGGTTATGGTGAAAAGGTATTTTTTCTTAGTGTGAATTAAGAGCCAAAGTAACAAGCATATTCGTATTTAGTATAGCATGCAGCACCATTCCTTTGGTGTGTTTAATAATTGGATCTTAATTATACATTTCAACTTTAAATGAAACTTAGTTTTTAGCTTATTAAAGGCTAATTTCACCCTAGAGTTTATAAATGAAATAATGTATTTTCCTACATAGTGATGGTGTTTCAGAAGATTTTTTTTTTTTAAGAAAGTAGTAGTTACCCTCGAACTTCCTAATTTTTAAAATGCCGAGGGGCACCTGGGTGGCTCAGTTGGTTAAGGGTCTGACCTTTGGTTTCGGCTCAGGTCAAGATTTCACGGTTGGTGAGTTCGATCCCTGCATGGGGCTGTGCTTGGTGGCACGGAGCCTGCTTGGGATTGTCTCTCAGAATAATTAAATAAACATGAAAAGATAAACAAATAAAATGCTGAGACCACTACAAATAGGAGGCCTTGCCTTTCAGAGTTCCACCTGTCTGGTTAAATCAGAACCACAGAATTCATCCAGCCCCCAGAGAGCTTCTGAAGGGTCCCTCCCTCCTCAGGGCTAGCTTGTTTCACCTCATAAGGCTTCTGTTTTTTGTTTTTTTTTTTTAATTTTTTTTTTTAACGTTTATTTATTTTTGAGAGAGAGAGACAGAGCATGAATGGGGGAGGGTCAGAGAGAGGGAGACACAGAATCTGAAACAGGCTCCAGGCTCTGAGCTGTCAGCACAGAGCCTGACGTGGGACTTGAACTCACAGACCGCGAGATTGTGACCTGAGTAAGGCTTCTGTTTTAACCCGCAGCCAGCTTCACCTTATGGGCGTTGTGGTTCCAGACCTCAAGCGAGTCAGAATGGGTTAAGCATCATTCAGGTTTCAGACAGGCGATTAAACTCTGGTTAAGCCAAGGAAAGATGCCTTATCTTGCAGCGAGAGACAGCCCACGTGGATGTGGGAAGGGTAGATCCCGGCTCTTCCCAGCATCAGGCACAAATACACCCTCCATTTGGAGATTTCTGCCCAGATGCTCTCTGGGTGCCAAGAAGAAAGGAAACACACACACACACACACACACACACACACACACACACAAAAGCCCAGCAGGGAGATGCGCTACATTAAAAACTTGAGCTCCTGCTCTCTTTCTAAAGCTGCAGAGTGAGGCAAAGGATTAAAACAGCCTTTCCTACAGGATTTGAATATTCTGTGCCTTGCTTACCCCCCAGACTTCCCATCGTGAGTATTGGCGTTTATTTCTGATTCTGCACTTCCCTCTTTCTTGAAGAGCTTGGGTGGGCTAGCCAACCCCATCCAAAGTCTAGCTCATTAGCCTCTTTTCCACAGGTTTGCCTTCTGTGCCCCAGATAATTCCAGTTCATCTCCTTTGTGCAGCTCCCGAGAAGGGTTTGTGTGGGCTTGGAAAATGAGCGACTTCAGCTCGCAGTTGCTGCTTTGGGGTCCTTCTCTGTACAGGGCTGTTTGATTTGCTCTGGCACAAAGAATATCAGCATAGTTCTCAAATTCACAGAGGTTATAAATTCTTGCTGTTTCCTGGCAACATACCTAAAAATTGCATTGAGTAGACTTTTCTCATCAAAACCTCCTAGGAGACCCAACCGGGAAATCAGATTTGATAGGATTCATTCAAACCCTTGTAGAAATTCTCACTTGGAAAAAATGTTGGTTGATTCTGTTTTTCCTCTCTTGGCTTCTCTGCCGGATATTTTTGGAATGAGCTGCAGCTGATTTACTCATTTCCATATGCTTTAGGAAAAGTATGCTCATGTTCTATATATATATATATATATATATATTAATGTTTATTTTTGAGAGCGAGAGAGCACAAGTAGGGGAGGAGCAGAGAGAAAGGGAGATACAGAATCTGAAGCTCTGTCTGCACACAGCACAACGCAGGGCTCGAACTCAAAAACCGCGAGATCACCATCGAACTGAAGTTGGACGCTTAACCGACTGAGCCGCCACGGTGCCCCAGTGTGCAGTTTTAGAGGCTAAGCCTGGTTCTGGTTTGGGTTGCAGTTCGCTGTAAATCCTGGCAACAAGAAATGTTTAAACATGCAGCCCATGTGTGTCTCCTCATGATCTCAGCTGGTAGTTCTAAGTGCACAAGTGATCTCACTACTTAAAAATAAGTATTCCACTCTCGTGAGGGTTCTTTTTTTAATACTGACCAGATTTCTAATCTTAGCAGCTCTTGGAATGAGGTTAAATAATATTCTGTAATATTCAGAAGGCCTTTCTGACCAACAGATAAGAAAAGCAGATTATAACCATGAATGAAAACTGGGTCAGTGGACAGATTATGGGATTGATAGGAAGCATTCTTATCCCAGAAGTTGAATCTGTGTGCACTTATCTGTCTTGTTTGTGACAGGCCAGGTTTGAGGGACCCATAACTTTTCTCCCAGCTGGGTTGGAGGTTGTAGGCATGGTAAAGTTTCACCTTGTGAGTTCTTATTTATTCATTTATTTTTAATTTTTTTAACGTTTATTTATTTTTGAGACAGAGGGAGGGAAAGCGTGAGTGGGGGAGGGGCCGAGAGAGAGGGGAACAAAGGATCTGAAGGAGGCTCCAGGCTCTGAGCTGTCAGCACAGAGCCCGAGGTGGGGCTCGAACCCACGAACCCTGAGATCATGACCTGAGCCGAAGTCAGACACTTAACCGCCTGAGCTACCCAGGTGCCCCCGTGAGCCCTTATTTAACAGAGGCGGTGCTTAGGGGCACCTGGGTGGCTCAGTGGGTTAAGTGTCTGGCTGTTGATTTCAGCTCAGATCATAATCTCACGGTTTGTGAGTTCGAGCCCCAGTTTGGGGTTGGGACTTGGGATTCTCTCTCTCCCTCTCTCTCCCTGCCCCTCTCCCCCAAAATGAACAAACATTAAAAAAATTGGGGCGCCTGGGTGGCGCAGTCGGTTAAGCGTCCGACTTCAGCCAGGTCACGATCTCGCGGTCCGTGAGTTCGAGCCCCGCGTCGGGCTCTGGGCTGATGGCTCGGAGCCTGGAGCCTGTTTCCGATTCTGTGTCTCCCTCTCTCTCTGCCCCTCCCCCGTTCATGCTCTGTCTCTCTCTGTCCCAAAAATAAATAAAAAACGTTGAAAAAAAAATTTTTTTTAAAAAATAAAGGAGGTGCTGCTTAGTGTGATGTTTATGGAAGCAATTTTCTATGAAGAGTCACAAGTACAGTGTGTATTTTAGGTCTTTTTTCATGATCTTATCTAAGTGAACAAGTTGCCTCCCCAGAGGGATCTTCTGTATTTTGGACATGCTCTCTTTTAGGTAGAATCAAGAGGTCATCATGTGATTTTTCTGAATTTAGTGTCACAATATTTGGTTCAGTCAATAAATCCCATCAGCTTTGCAAACCATTTTGTGAAAACATTGGTTCAGCTTGTGCTGTCAGATTTTCCCATCCCTGCCCACTTCTGCCTTTTTTCTCTCAGATTAACTGCCCACAAAGTGAAGGCATTTTAAGTGTTGCTGTTCGGCAGGCACACCAGGTCTCCCGGAAGAAGAGGAAAAGGATGTTCCCGGACTCGAAATATAAGAGAGAGAGATGATGTTTCTAAGCATTGATTAGCCCAGCTGCATAATATCTTTACACCCTTAGTTACATGCGTCACCTCTCACTTTCTTCTGATTAAAGCCGGAAATGTTCCTTCTTCCTCTGCTGTCAGTGTCCTCCTCGGCTACGTCCGTGCGCCCACCCCGTATGGCTGGTTGATTTCCTTTTCCACCAGCATTCCGAATTGATTGACTGGGATGTATTAACACATCTCAGGAACACACCTCGGAGATGTTTTTGGAGGCAGCACATTCTGGCGTGTTCCCGTCCAGCTGGGAGAACAAAGACTGATTTGTCTTCCCACGAGCTGGCCAAGGAGGCATCGGTACCTGTGGGCTTTATGCCTCGGGGACCCCAGCCGGGACCCCGCCCCTGTAGGTGGTGAGTCAGCCCGATGATGTGCTGATTGTTGTCGCGTACCAGGGTGGAGAGCTGGAAGTCTGTGGGCCGGTAGGGGTGGAGGGAGAGGTTTGCATGTCAAACCATTCCAACAATGTAGCTTACAGGAAAAAAATTGCAAAACACCGATGCCCTGTACCGCCAACTTTTCCATTAGCACCACGCTTTACACGGGTTCCAAGTCTGTCCCAGGGACAGCAGCTTGGCAGTGTGAAGGGGAAGCAGTCACCTCACATCCTAAGCTTCTGTGGTTGGCTCCCTGTCACCCCGTGTGGGAAGGAATCCCACCAGTTCCTGGGCACCTTCTTCTACAGTCTCATGCATCACTCACACATGCAGCAGCTGTGGGTTCCCTGAACAGGGCTGCTTGGACGTTGTTGGGGCGCCTCGAACTTATGGCCCCTCAGCCGACTGATTTTCAATGAAGAAACCCCAAACAGGAAATCTTCCGTAAAGGTAAAGGGGCCTCAAAGCTGGGGTTTCCCCTCTGGGGCATTATTCTTTGCTCTTCTGTCCTCTGGCCACTTTCATATGAAAAAAATACTTCGCAGACAGTGGTGAATATAAATCAGGGTGCAGTTTTGGAACAACCAGAAGGAATGACAGAAAACTCAGTAAAAATACTTCAATGAGTTCGTTCATTCAGTCAAACGAACTTTTATTTTTTTTATTTAAAAAAAATTTTTTTGTAATGTTTATTTTTGAGAGAGAAAGAGAGCATGAGCAAGGTAGGGGCAGAGAGAGAGGGAGACACAGAATCCGAAGCGGGCTCCAGGCCCTGAGCTGTCGGCCCAGAGCCTGATGCGGGGCACGAACCTGCGAGCCACGAGATCATGACCTGAGCCGCAGTTAGAGGCTTAACCGACTGAGCCACCTAGGCACCCCCAGTAGCTCACTTTTAAATGACTACACAGAAGTTCGTTTGGCAGAGGGACGGCTGTTTCCCTTTTTTAGTGACCTGGACCAGCCCTGAGGTCCTGTGAAAGTTGGTCTTTCTTTGCCTTACTCTCCCTTCTTTGTGATTTTGTTTTGTTAAGGATGGCTGGCAAGATTAAGGATCATTGGATTTTCTATACTTCTATTATTCTTTCTGTCTCTCCAAACATGTTCCCTTTCACGAACTTTAATCTCTCTTCCCTCCTCTTAACTCTGGGCTTTTGTTTTTGACCTTCCTTGGATAGAAATCATGATCTGTTTCTGTTTCTTCGGTCCTGATGCCTGGGAAAATCATGGGGTGCCTTCCCAGTCCTCCAGGGCCCCAGGCAGCCAGAGACCAGTTCTGGGCAGAGTTGTGGAACAGGCTGGGGCTTCTGCACCATCCCCGCTGCTGCTCTCCTGCCCACCTGCCCTGTTCGCTTCCTAGGGGCTTGCTCGAAGAAAGCACTGTCCTCTTGCTCTGGCTTTCTTTCCCATACCTACTCCTCCTCCCTCAAGACCTTCCTCACTTATTTCTTCTAACAGGTGTTCTCAGTTGCTCCCAGGAGGACCTCACCCCTTCCTCTTCTTTATTCCTGGAGAGCCCTGTCTTTTCATTAAGAGTTAGGGCTGTGGGCCTCACCCGTCTGTCAGGATGGAGGCCTCCAGAGGCAAGAGCCACGTCATCTGCAACGAGGTGTGCCCATTGTGGTTTGCTCAGGCTCCACGTTCGAGCAGCACCTGTTTGCAGCGCACCTGTTTTGTGCTGGCATAACACTGGGCCTCGAATCCAGAGCAAGACCCGGGCGCAGGGCCTGCTTGCGTCTCTGTGCGATTGAATTGAGCCCTGCCGTTTGCCCGTCTTACATCGTTACACCTTTTACGGTTTTCTCCCAGCCTAGGCCCCTGGGGATTTTTCAGTCTGTGGCATACACTCGCTTACAGGCTTCCTCCTCTTACCTCACCACTGAGTGCAAGTTCTCGTATCTCCTTTCTCCCCATCACGTGCTCTAAGGTCTGTTTGAAATGATATTGTCTGTTAAGTGCCTTGGGTTCCGGGGCAAGGTGAGCAGATATAATGTGGCCGTCCAGGGAAGATTATTGTCAAAGGTCTTTGGAAAGTTCTTTCTAGCTTCCATGGCCTCTTTCTTGTCAGCGACCCAGCCAGAGAGAGGATCCAGCCAGAGAGAGGATGTTAAGCTCCAGTCGCTTCCTTTTGCCCCGGGCTTGTTACCTAGTCTGGTTTGGCAGGCTGGTTGGAACCGTGGTTGGGAAACCGAGTTGGTGGCCTCTCAGGTTGGGAGTATGGCTGGTCATTCGGCCCGCCTTCTTCCCACGGTGCTCTTGGGGAGGTGTCTACAGATCTCTGACCCCTTTTAGGTGGCAGGTAATAAACGGTTCTTTAATTATAATAAATAATTATTAAATAAATTATAATTAATAAATTATAATCATTATCAACTATAAATTTTAATTATAAATGAATATTAAATAGACTGTTCTTGTTTGAGGTGGTTATGGTCTTTGTGGTAATCTATTTTAAAGTCTTAATCTCCTTATTTATTTTCACGCCTCTCAATCCATTTTGTCATGGGCTGTTTTCAAAGCTGATTTCAAGACCTAGGTGAAAGTATATCGTGAGACAGTCTCTTGTATAAGTTTGAGGAAAGTAATAACCATGGGGCACCCCAGACCGTGAAGAAAGCCTGTCGTGTAGAAAATCATTCCGACTCTGGTGTTAAGACTTACATGTGTTCGAGGAAATGCACTTTGTTGAGTAAGGTATAACAAAGACAGAAGATTGGTGGGGTTTTTTTGTTTTTTGTTTTTTGTTTTTTGTTTTTTTTGGCCTTTTTCATAGGCCCATCATCCACAGTGTCCTTGTCCTAATATCACTCTCCTGGCCAGAATGCCACACCTCTGATGGGCACACCCTCCTCATGGTGACTGTGGCCTCTCTTTGGAAAATCTCCCCTTTCTAAAACACGTAAGTTTTAGAAAGAGCACATCCTTCAAATCCAGGCATGTAAAGGAGGAACCCTCCTGCAATCCCCAACGCTGCACACACCTAACAGGCCTAGAAAGAGCTAGAAGCCCTCGCTGGACCTGTCCTGTAATCCCCTTCAAGGGCTGTGGCAGAGGTGGGTGGAGAAGGAGCTGGCAGGGATGTGGAAGGGAGCTCCTCCCACGGCTCTCCCTCCTGGAGTCAGCCTAGACATCAGCTTGTGTGTCAGTCCATCTCCGTTCTGAGAGCCCAGGAAGGGTGAAGAAGCATGGTAAGGAGTTTGAATTCTGTAGGGATTGGGAGGGAGGCACATCTACAGTATCGCAGAAATAACCCCGGCCTTCCTCAAGAGTGATAGCGCAGCATCCTGATTTCAGTCTGTCTCTTTTTAAGAAGAATTCTTATACGTAGCACTTCTGCACTTTAAGTTTACCTTCATGAGGAATGGTGGTAAGGATCCCAGGCTGTTGTCTTCATCTTGTGTGTGTGTGTGTGTGTGTGTGTGTGTGTGTGTGTTTATTTTTGAGAGAGAGACACAATGTGAGCAGGGGAGGGGCAGAGAGAGCCAGAGACACAGAATCTTAAATAGGCTCCAGGCTCTGAGCTGTCAGCACAGAGCCTGACATGGGGCTCTAACCCATGATCTGTGAGATGACGACCTGAGCTGAAGTCAGATGCTCAATGCACTGAGCCCCCCATATACTCCTGTATCTTTTTTTTTTTTTTTTTTTTTTTATTTATTTTTGGGACAGAGAGAGACATAGCATGAACGGGGGAGGGGCAGAGAGAGAGGGAGACACAGAATCGGAAACAGGCTCCAGGCTCCGAGCCATCAGCCCAGAGCCTGACGCGGGGCTCGAACTCACGGACCGCGAGATCGTGACCTGGCTGAAGCCGGACGCTTAACCGACTGCGCCACCCAGGCGCCCCTCTTTTTTTTTTTTTAATGAAACATCGTAATAGTAACAGAGCTAAGTGAAACATAAAGTGATTAAATTAATATGCAGCACAATTAACATTGTTTTTCTAATCTGTTTTATGGTTTGCTCCAGTAAGGACTCTAGTTAATTTAAAAAGGGAAGAAGGGGGCGCCTGGGTGGCTCATTTGGTTGAGCGTCTGACTTCGGCTCAGGTCATGATCTCACAGTTTGTGGGTTCGAGCCCCGCATCCGGCTCCGTGCTGACAGCTCAGAGCCTGGAGCCTGCTTCCGATTCTGTGTCTCCTTCTCTCTCTCTGCCCCTCCCCCGCTCACACTTTGTCTCACTCTGTTTCTCAAAAATAAATAAATGTAAAAACAAAATTTTTTTTAAGGGAAGAAGGGGCGCCTCGCTGCCTCATTTGGTGGAGCGTGCGACTCTTGATCTCGGGGTTGTGAGTTCGAGCCCCACGTTGGGTATAGAGATTGCTTAAAAATAAAATCTTTCAAAAATAATCAAATGGGAAAGAAAAATAGTTGGTCACCTGGAAAATGGGAAAAGAAAAGGAATGGGACCAGGAATGAAATTGGATCCCGGATGGATACCATGAAGCCCGTGCTGTGTCACACTGAGGCCTGGGAGTGAGTTCTGTTTGGCCAACCCAGGGTTTTGTTTTAATTTAATTGCCAAGATTTTTAAAATTCGGTAATTTCATATAAAAACACTAATATCTTCAGCTTCTCTTGAAAGGTCAAAGATGTCTACTGGATGTGGTTCTTCCCCAGGCCAAGTGAGCTGGAGGGAACAGGTGCTCGCTGGTCCCCCCTCCCCCGCCCCAGCTGCCCTGGACCCCTCCTTTCAGTGACTGGCCTGGACTCTGAGGGTGTTTGAACTTGTCATCTGGACCCTGAGGGTGATTGTATGGTTAAGGGGCTGCCCCCAATTTGGCCCTCAGCCAGACACACTTTGAGACGCAGACCTTGTTTGGCTTAAAGCGGAGGACCTTAATTCTGGCTTCGGTATAGACTCATCTGGGGAACCTCTAAAAATGCGGATGCCTCTGGCTCTGCTCCAGGAGATTCTGATTCACTGGGGTGGGGGGCAGGCAGCTCAGCGTTTTTTGAAAACAGCCCCAAGCAGTTTAATTGTGCAGTGGGGTTGAAAACTTCTGGCACGGAGGGTGCTGGTCTGGGACGTCCCAGTGTTGGTACTTCTGCCCCGAAAGCTAGAAGTGATGTTAGCGCTGTGGCCGCTCCAGCCCAGAGTCCTGACTCAGCTGTAAGATGAGGGCATGGGCTCAATCTCTGACAGGTGCGTACATCTGTTTAAAAGGAAAGAGTAACACGCAGAGTTGGGCTCCTCTGGGAGGATTTAAATTAGCCTGCTGGGCTCTGGGCGCCTGCACTTCTGGGGACACGCACTTCATGGAGATTTAGAGGACAAGGCTCCCCTAAGTTTGTCGAGGTGTGAGGTGTGTGCAGGAGTAGGGGCAGAGGGAGGCACAGGCCTTCTGCAAGCCTGCAGAGAAGACATGGCTGGAGGGTAAGGGCCAGCTTCAGACAGAACTGATAACTTCAGCTGGTCTGTGCAACCTAGGAGAACTTTGTCTGGGAGGCCGGGAAAACACATCAAAGGGGAAGGAACAATCCAGGGGCGCCTGGGTGGCTCAGTCAGTTAAGCATCTGACTTCGGCTCAGGTCATGATCTCACAGTTTGTGAGTTCGAGCCCCACTCTGGCTCTGTGCCGACATCTTGGAGCCTGGAGCCTGCTTGGGATTCTGTGTCTCCCCGTCTCTCTCTGCTCCTTCCCTGTCTGGTCTGTCTGTCCATCTGTCTCTCTCTCAAAAAGAAATAAACGTTAAAAGTATTAAAAAAAAAAAAAAGCAGGGGGAATATAGTTTTTAAATGTAAATACAGAAGGGGAAGGAACAGTCCAAGCCAAAGCATTTTTCTTCTCCCTACCCTTCAGAGTTTCCCGCTCCCGTGTCCCGCCCCCATCTTTCTCTGCCCTCTGAGGTATAGAAAAGACTACACTTTGTAAGTGGCTTTTCAGTACTGGGTAGTACTCACACAGCCGTGGAGGAGTGAGCAATATAGATGACGTAAGCTGCATCTGTAAAATACCAGGAACCATACTTAGCTCACAGGGTGGTGGTAAAATTGAAATGCATTTGCACTTGTATGAAGTGCCTCGAACAGTGTGGTCCAGAAGAATCGTGTGCACTGGACGGTCGGGATAGATGGGGGCGCAGTGCCATGTCTGTGAGGCCGGAAGCACGTTAGTAATCAGTCACGGGGAGAAGAGGAACGTACTGGGGGAGGAAGGTACACGCAGGGTGTGTCAGGAAATCTACATCTTAAAATGTCCAAAGTGTAATTCCCCATTACCACTCCCTACTTCATTTAACTTGGGTTTTACCTCTAGACTGGGGGTCAGGCCCCCCCCAGAGATAAAAGTCTCGATGCAGTAATCCTGCTAAGTAAGCATTAGAACTGTGGGTTCAGATATGCTTGACTGCAGCCTCCGTGCCCGCAGCGGCCACCCAGGGGACAAAGACCGTCAGTGCCCTCGGCCTGCCTGGTGTCACAGAAGGCTTTTGTCTACAGTCTCTTTCCCTTCACGCTGGCTGTCAGCCTTTCCGGCTGCTTTCCACCTATCACAGGAAAGTACATCCCCGTTCTCCCAGGGTTCGCTTGGATGCTTCTTTTGTACATAAATTAAAAGAGAGTGAAGGCCAACAGGTGTGTTTCTCTCCCGGCAGAGGGAAACTGTGTGACTGGCACTTTCCAGGCAGAAGGCATTCCTGTTTTTATTGTTCACCGTTTCCATCCTCTGTCACCCGTCATAAAGGACTAGATATGTATCTGTATACTATGACTTTTCTGCTTAATGGAAGCACACATAGGAAATAATTGCTTTCAGCTATTTACTTTTGAGAGAGCGCAAGCGGGGGAGGGGCAAAGAGAGAGTGGGGGACAGAGGCTCTGAAGCGGGTGTGGGGCTTGAACTCAAGAACCCTGAGATCATGACCCGAGCTGAAGTCGAACGCTTAACCATCGGAGCCACCCGGTCTCCCTTCTTCAGCTGCTTCTAGAATAAACTATATTCTTAACCGGAACACAATGTTTACAGAATAAAAATGGAGCAGAATCCTCTTTCACAGGATTAAGAAACACTACGTTCAGATTCATCCCTTTAGTTCTTAAGAACAAGGCTTTTGATCATAATACCTAGTTTGGAATATAATAGTGTGCCTGAATAATACCAGAATTTTCTCCTAAGTCCGGAGAAAAATGTTTCTCTGTTAAAAGCAAAGGCTAAAACAAGCCCGAGGGAATTTTTAGGATGATGGACATTTCCTAAAACTGGATTGTGGGTGTGGATGCCACACTGTATACGTTTACTAAAACTCACCAAACTATATATACACTTTTAAAAATCAGTAAATTTTGGGGCGCCTGGGTGGCGCAGTCGGTTAAGCGTCTGACTTCAGCCAGGTCACAATCTCGCGGTCCGTGAGTTCGAGCCCCGCGTCAGGCTCTGGGCTGATGGCTCGGAGCCTGGAGCCTGTTTCCGATTCTGTGTCTCCCTCTCTCTCTGCCCCTCCCCCGTTCATGCTCTGTCTCTCTCTCTGTCCCAAAAATAAAAAAATAAAAAAAAAAACGTTGAAAAAAAAAATCAGCAAATTTTATGGTATGTAAATATCTCAATAAGCTCATTTTGAAGCTCACCAAAGAGGAAGAATTGTTTTTAAGTTTATTTTGAGAGAGCGTGTGCGTGTATACATGAGTGGGGGAGGGGCGGACAGAGAGGGAGACAGAATCCTAAGTAGGCTCCTCACTGTCAGTGCAGAGCCTGATGTGGGGCTCGAACCCATGAAATGGTAAGGTCATGACCTGAACAGAAACCAAGAATCAGATGCTTAACCGACAGAGCCACCCTGATGCCCCGTAACTCAAATCTTTCATCTAATGTAGGTGTTTTTGGATAAAATAATTTGGAATTATTTGGACCCTGTATTTCAGACTGTCTGGCACTCGAAGCTTTGTTCTTCGTTTTTTTTTAATCCGTTTTTTCATTTCTCATCAAACAAGCCCAAATGAGTCCCACACCCTCTTAAAAAAGTTGAGTCCTTGTAGCTTCACACAGAAAGGTGTATGTCCCAAAGATAAGCATCCAGCCACCAGCGGTGTGTCAGGAAGATGGAACAAGAAGGTAAATGGAGTGAGACTCAGGACGTGTACAGGCACTCAGATGGACCAGTCACACGAGGCGAATTCAGTGGATTCTTGAAAAAATTTGGCTTTTCTGTGCATAGCTGTCCGCTGTTACGAATTTTGCAAAGCAGGTGATCTGGAGTCACCCTAATCTTTGTTAATCTCTCTTTTTTGTTTAGAACGGGTTTTGCTTGTTTGCCCCATAGACAGAGTTCAGTAAATCTTGTTCTACTAGAGTCACTATTTTTTTTTAATGTATTTATTTATTGTGAGAGAGTGAGAGAGCAGAGCAGAGGCACAAAGAAAGGGAGCGAGAGAATCCCAAGCAGGGTCTGCTCTGTCAGCGTGGAGCCTGACGTGGGGCTCGAACCTGCGAACCATGAGATCATGACCTGACTGAAACGAAGAGTCCGACACTTAACTGACTGAGACGTCCAGGCGCCCCCTACTAGAGTCACTTTTATCCAGTGCTGTTAGGAACAAATGAAGAGCAGGTTTTAAAGTACCTTTTCTTGGGGTGCCTGGGTGGCTCATTCAGTTAAGCATCCGTCTTGGGCTCAGGTCATGATCTCACAGTTCGTGGGTTCAAGTTCCGCATCGGGCTCTGTGCTGGCAGCTCAGAGCCTGGAGCCTGCTTTGGATTCTGTGTCTCCCTCTTTCTCTGTCCCTCCCCTGCTCGCTCGCACTCTGTCTCTCTCTCTCTCTCTCTCTCAGAAATAATGTTCCATTAGAGAAGCACATCATTCTTAGGTTTTAAAACAGAAACAAAAGGTTGCTGAGAGATGTTACCATCCTAAGACAGAATGCACTTGTTTGGGAACTAAGTCTGTGTCTTTGAAAGTCACATGATTGATTTTGGATAAAAATGTTTAAAGCGATTTGAAAAAAAGGCTTGGGTCTGTGGTTTACAACCGGGAGTGTTTTTAGCCTTCAAATTACATGTTGCATTACAGAAGAATAAACCAAGCGGGGGAACCACTTGCCTCCAGCCCAGCCTGGGCTCAGCATTCGACTGAATCATTTCCTTCAGCAGACGGCTACTGAGCCATAGCTCAAAAGTTCTTCTAACAGGGAGGCTTTTGGGAGGGAATAAGTTAGGGTGGTGGGGGGTGGTGCACAGAAAACATGTGCTGCTTCTCTGACTTCTTCCTAGAATTAGTTGATTTGCAGCTACACTTTTAGGTTAGCATTTCACATGTTTAAAGAACATGAGGATAGCGTGTTTGAAAAATAGGAAGGGGCACAGGAGAGGTCTGTCTCCACCTCTTTATTTGTTGTTAAGATCCTCGCTAGCGACTTTGTTGGGTGGTAGTTTTTGCTGTCTCACTGACGCCTGGAGTGCTGGAATGAAACCCCGCAGCCAGCAGGCTGTTAGTTGGTCAGGAAATTCCAAATGGGTATAAATAAATTCTCTCCAGCAGCTCCTGGGCTGTCTGCCTGCTAATGTGTATAGTTCCTTTAATGACGAGGGAAGTATGCTGGAGGCTTGGCTTCCTGCTTGCTGAAAATCATAGTTATTTTGTTCCTGGGTAGGTAAGTAAGAAAGCCCAAAAGAAGAAAAAAAGGGGAGAGGGTGAAGTTTGGGGGGGGGGGAGCGCTAGAGGTTATGACAAATAATTTGCTTTTATTACAAGCTGGAAATGAAAACTCGGTACTTGGTTTTAGGTTCATTGATCATTTCAGCTTTAGCTGTGGCTTCGACATAAAGATGTCATTGTCGTGGGAGTGAAAGGTTGTACGTAGATACTATGGTTTGAGTTTCTGCATTGATGGTGTATTTCAGTTCCAGAATTTCCTTTTTTGTTGCTAAATCCATTTTTGGTCATTTGTTTTCAGCTCTGTGTTTCGAATGGGGAACTGTTCTGGGTGCCTTAAAGCTGGCTTCTTGCTCTTATATAAACACTATAAAACAAAGTAAGGGCTGTGATTCATACAGTTTACCTCAGTTCTGTCCCCCCGCCACCCCACGCCCCAAACCCAAGCTGTTTTGTTAGAAAAGCCCAGTGTTTGGGCTTGTGTGACTCCTCTGCTTTCCACAGAATTACCCTTTGAACTGCCACATTTCCTATATTTACACTTAGCACGACATGCTTTTTTCTGAAGAAAGTTCTGAAGAAACGGCCCTTGGTCCCCAGGCTACTTCTCTCCTGTGCATGCGTGACAGATATTTCAGGCTGTGTGTCAGCAACGTCTCATCACGTTAGGTGGTGAACATTAGAGAGCAGTGCCTCCGTGGGTGAAGGGCCCTACTTCGAGACCCATTTGGGGTCGAGTCGTCGCCTCTGAGCGCTGGCACGGAGCACTGGAGAAGAGGGCCATTGTGTAAACCTCAGGGCCCCTGCAGCGTCACGTGCCCCCTTCACACAAAGTGCCTTTCATTAAGACACAGCCCATTCCGTTCCCAGGAACGTAACCCTTTCCGCTTTCTTCCCTCCCAGCCGCTCACCTGTAGCCTGGCTTCTGGACTCTGGCGACATGCCCGGGCCAGACCTGATGATGCAGCAAAGGGGGGCCGTGTTCGGGGCCGGTTGGGCCGTGCCGGGTGATGCGACACGTCAGGGAAGGTGCTACGGGATGAAAGGGGCAAAGAAAGAGGCCATGGGCACTGTCTGTCTGGGCTCATCTGGTCTGACACCTGCCACCATTAACCGCTTTCTTCGCTTGAGCACCTTGCGTGCGGTGTCGTGACATTGTGAGTGCAGTACGGTCACAGGGTCATAGCCTGGAAGAAACTTCCGTGGAATCTCAGAGTCCTACCAGCCCTCTCGTTTCACACATACCACACTTGTCTCTGCCCTGTGCGGTCCCCGGCCCCTGCTGCCCATTGCTTATTAGTGACCTGGGAAATATTTATAGCTCCTGTTCCTCTTTATTGAAAAGTATACCTTCCCCAATTTAGGCAAGCCAGCCTAGACCGTCACAGAGATGTGCCCCGTGGTCCGAAAGCACACGTCTCCGCACAGCGTGTTAAAGAGGGCTTTACTCTTAGGGCTGCCGTAGAGCTGGAAGCACGAGATGGTTCAAAAAAATTAGTGCCTACTCATGTCCCCTTCTTAGGAGGAAGGAATGTTTTAATTTGGCCGTAATTTATTTGTTTTTTTATTTTTTAACATTTATGTAATTTTAGAGGGAGAGAGCGTGCGTGAGCAGGGGAGGGGCAGAGAGAGAGGGAGACACAGAATCTGAAGCAGGATCCGGGCTCTCAGCTGTCAGCTCAGAGCCCGACGTGGGGCTCGAACTCACGGACCTGAGCCGAAGTCGGACGCTTATCCAGCTGAACCACCCGGGTGCCCCTGGCCATAATTTAGTTTTGAAGATTGGGGGTGTCCGTCTACTTTTGCTCCTGTTTTCTGTTACCTCCTTCCTGCATAACTGGTGTTGGCCCAGGACTTCTCCCCCTTAACTGGTGCCTGCTCTCCATGCCCCCCGTGTCCCTGTGCTCCCACACGCACATCCCCTGCACGACCCAGCCAACATCTCCCCTATCCGCTCTCGGAAGCCAGATCCCACATAGACCTCAAAGTTTTAGCAAACTCATTGGCTAAACACCTCAAACCCTAGCTTCATGGAGTGTGAGAGAAGAGGCAGGGTGAAGGGGAGGCGTTCTGGATCATCTGGGATGCTTCACCCAGCCACAGAGGGTGATCAGTCATAGTAAATAATAACAGACCGCAGGCATCGATCTAAGCAGTCTGCAACAGCATTGTGAAGCAGGTCTGTTATTTTCCCAATTATATGGCCGAAATAGGATCTAACTTGCCAACAGCTGGAAAGTGGCAGGACCAGGATTCAATCCCAGGCAGTCTGGCCCCAGAGTGCCTGCTCTTAATCATTACGTCTCTTCCTCCACTGGTCCTCATTAATCTGTAGATGCCTAGATGTGGAGTTTTTCATTTCGACATATATGGATCACACTGTGTGCCAAGCACTCAGGGATAAAAAAAGAAATTCTGCGTTCCTGTCCACCGCCCGCCCTCCATGGCCCGAGACACCGTCTGGTTGGGGAAGACCCGCCTGCTCATCCGCATGTGTAGACCGAGTGTTTTAGAACAGAAGGAAGAAAGTGACCAGTTCCTCCCAGGGCAGAGCAGTTGAGGATAAGCGAAGCTTCGACAAAGGATGAGCTGTTGGGTTGGGCCAGGACAGCACAGCTAATTCTGACAGATGAGAAGGGCAGGGGCGGGTGGAGGGAAAAGAACGAGCGAAGGTGGTTAGGCTTGAAGGTTGTTCCGTGGGTTGTGGTTCAGGGTGGGAAGGAACCTGGGAGGTGGTGGTTTGGGGCCAAATTGTTGAAGACTCTTCAGTGCCCCAGAAAGGAGCTTTTAGACGTTTTTCCCTCTAATGGGGCTCCTGACAAAGCAGTCTGCAAGGTTAATCATTGAGAAGCCCTCTGCGTTGCCAGGGATCCCTCAAGCAGATGTAACACTGGTCAAAGGATATGTCATACAGAACAGCAGAGGCATCAGGCCCCGATTTAAAAAAACAAAACAAAAAACTCAAACCAAACAATAACAAAAAAAGCAAGCTGCCTCATTCGCATCTATGAGCAGAGTCTTGGCTTTGCTCCCTGGTGACTGGCTGTCTGTACTCATGTCCCTAAAGACACAAGCAAAGAGAGTTTACTGTCCTCTCTAGACTCCGCCTATACAGCTACGTATATGTGTGATTGACTTTGAAAGGACTTCACGCTTATGGAAAATTTACAAAGAAATTCTCACTCCTCCTTCAACCCAGATTCAGATTCCCCAGTGGTTAGCCTTTTACCACATTTGCTCCGTCTCTTTCCATGTCTGTCATGCGTATACCTTGTCTCTGTAAGTCTCCTTCAACCTAGAAGAGTTCTTGGCCTTTTCCTTTCTTGCACGACCTTGACGGTTTTAAAGAAAGACCTTCTGTTCTGCGGGATGCCTTTCAAGTAGGATCCATCCACGTTTCCAGACTCACGCCATGCCTTCTAGGCAGGAACACCGGAGAAAGAGCATGCCCTCAGGGTCGCGTGACGTCAGCCTTGACCGCCTGGTCCATGAGGTTGTCTGTGAGCTTCCTGCACCGAAGAGTGACCATTGTTTCCCTTTGTGATTGATAAGTATTTTATGGGAAGGTAGTGAGACGCCATCCCAATAACCTGTTCTTCAGCACAGTCTCTGCTCATAAGCTTTATGTCCAGTGGTGAGGATTCCTTCCCAAATCAGCCACTGTTATAGTGGCTGTTAAGTGATGATTTTGTTTTCATAATTCCATTATTCGTTAGTTGGCACTCTAGTGTATTTGTTAGAACATCATGGCCTCGGAGGTCCCTGGTTTATTCATCAGGGTGTAATCTCCTATATCATCAATCACAGTATTTTGATGCTGGAATTCTCCCTGAGTGGGACAGTGAGAAGCCAGAAGAAACCTTCTGAGCCAGGTGGGTGCTGTCTCTAAACTGCTGATCTGAGGGCCATCTGGGAGGCTCAGTCATTCAACTCTTGATATCAGTTCAGGTCGTGATCTCACAGTTGGTGAGTTTGAGCCCCGTATCAGGCTCTGTGCTGACTGCACGGAACCTGCTTGAGATTCTCTGTCTCCCTCTCCCTCTAAGCCTCTCTCTGTCTCTCTCTCAAATGAATAAATAAACATTAAAAAATAAATAAATAAATAACTGGGGCACCTGGGTGCTCAGTCAGTTAAGCATCTGACTTCGGCTCAGGTCATGATCTTGCAGTTCGTGGGTTCGAGTCCCCCGTCAGGCCCTGGGCTGACAGCTCAGAGCCTGGACCCTGCTTCTGATTGTGTGTCTCCCTCTCTCTCTCTGCCCCTCCCCAGCTGGCACTCTGTCTCTGTCTCTCTCAAAAATAAACGTTAAAAAAAATTTTTTTAATAAAAAATAAATAAATGAATAGCTGATCTGAGGTGCACCGACATTTGAGAATAACTGACAGGTGGCACGTGTTCTCTGAGTTCTAGATGTTGTACGCACCTCAGGCCACAGGGAGGGGCCACCTGCAGCGAGATCCTTGTCGGGCAGGCAGGCTATGACAGGTGATTCAAGGGGCCTGAAGTTGAGCTGGTCGGAGACCAGCTTAGTGAGTGGAAGTCTTGGATTCTTGGAGCGCATTGCTTACGTTCTCCCAGACTCTGTCCTCCCTGTCGTTAGCCTTCCCTGCTGGGTGAGCCGGCCCCTGGCCAGGTGTGGGTAAAGTATCGGCTGGGACGGAGCACTAAGGGGAGGTGATAATGCGCTGTCCTGTCTCCTGTCTTGCTCTCCCTCCTGCACAGAGACGCTTGCTTGGTGTCAGGGGCAGTGCTGTCTTCGCTTCACAGTCACGTTGAAGTCCCTCCTGCTCCCGTCCTAGATTTTCAAGGACACACCAAGTTTGTACCCTGCATCTCAGAGCCAGTTAAGTCGGACCCTCCCCCGTGCCACCCCTGTCCCCCCCAGGTTAGATTTATCATGTTTTAGTGACTTTCAGAAAAGGAAATCCTATCATTTTTCTCCACAGTGAGTCATCCGCTGCTTTGAAGAAAAATATTTTCTTTTTGAGCAGCATAATGAGGTCATGGATAGAGCTCCAGGGGACGAGTCCCCGAGAGCCGACCCTGGTCTCTAGCCCAGTCCAGCCCAGAGTGGCTGAGATTTGTCAGACCCTCTCCGTTCCCTCCTCAGGATTTCTGGGGAAGGTGTAGGCCGCAGGTCCCCAAACGCACGTTGTAGGTTCTGGTGGTTTTAACACTGTGGCGAGCACTTACATCGAGTTGTTTTAAAACTCACACCGTGCAAAAAAATAAAAATAAAATAAATAAATAAAACTCACACCGTGCAAGGGAATGTGTGATACCGAGAGAAAAATTCACGGGGCCTTGGGAGCCACCCACGGAAACCTGATGCAGGATGCTGAAGGGAATTGCGATCCGTACTCCAGCATGTGGCCGGAGCAGTCTTACTAAAATGCAGATCTGAGCAGTTTGCTCCCTTGTTGAGAACCCTTCTCTAGCTTCCCAGGGCACTTGGGAAAAGAGTGCCTCCCAGGGCCCTGCACGGCTGGGGCGCAGTCCCCTCTCTGCCTCGCTTGGGACAGAGCCCCTCTGTTCGGTGCCTGAAAGTGACAGGTTGTGGGTGTGCGGTTTCTTTATCTAGAGTTTCTCCCACCGCCTTCCCCTCCACCCTGCAGACACACACCCTGCACGGGGTCCTCAGCACAGCGCTATGGTGGGGCCCTCCAGACTCCCTCCTGGTGGGGTCCCCGCTCTGTCCTTGGTGTTCTCGTGCCTCACTCCTCCCCCGGTCTCTTCTGTCTCTGCCTGTACTTCCCAGGTTGACCCAAACGGGCTCTGTGTCTGACGTGCTTATTAGCTCATGGGTTTGGCCCATCGTAGGTACTTGATAAATATCCGCCAAACGGAAGCATAAAATCCTTCTTTCAGTCTGGTCGTTGCATTTGCTCTCGATCAGCCTGCCCTTGATGGGGTGTGGGATTATGGAGCCGGGATGGAAAGGGGTGGTGATGGGAGACCGTGGAAGATGTGTCCGCGGGCACAGGTTAAAAAAGCAGAGATGAGGGGCGCCTGGGTGGCGCAGTCGGTTAAGCGTCCGACTTCAGCCAGGTCACGATCTCGCGGTCCGTGAGTTCGAGCCCCGCGTCAGGCTCTGGGCTGATGGCTCGGAGCCTGGAGCCTGTTTCCGATTCTGTGTCTCCCTCTCTCTCTGCCCCTCCCCCGTTCATGCTCTGTCTCTCTCTGTCCCCAAAATAAATGAAAAACGTTGAAAAAAAAAATTAAAAAAAAAAAAAAAAAAAAGCAGAGATGAGATTGGCTGCGAGAGGAAGTCTAAACGTTCAGAGGGAGAAGCCAACAGGAGTTGTAAAGAGTTACGGACACGAGAAACCACACCGTCTCACAACCTAGCCCTCTCACCAAGCAAAGCCTGTATAATACTTGCAGTTCATTGTACAACAGCTCACTTGGCCTGGGATTTCCTGTGAACTTGTGGCTTAACACTTTCGCTTTCTTTACCGTTGTCATTTCCCGTGTGCCCGAAGCCTTGGGGTGGCTCTTCAGAACAGCTGCAACCTGGAGAAGGCAGGGCGGAGGCAGGCAGGTCCCCGGAACAGGAACTCGGGCTTGACAAAACAGGTTCTGACTCCTAGCAGGTCTCTGTCGTGCGAGGTTTGGTAACTGGGAGGGACAAAGCGTTGGTGTCAAAGTAACTCTTCGGCGAATGAAAGAACAAGAGGAAATCTCATCTGTCACACGTTATTTTAAAGCAGAATGAGGAACACTTACGTTGGTCTCCTTTGTATTGTGTTCTCTCTCCCAATAGTGTTTCTTGTGGATTTGGTACAGGGAAGGTCCTTGGGTCTGAAAGTTTTGATGCCAACAATGTCATCGGGAGAACTTTCAGGTTAAACCCGTCCAGAAGGATCTGTTCCACTTTGCTCTCTTCCCTGTCCCGCTGATGCGAGCCTAGGAAAGTTCATTTGGAACTCAGTCGCTCTCATGCTAGGAGTAATTAACTTGGCTAGAACTTCCCCCACTGCCCCCCACCCCTCCCTGAATTCGTCCTACTGGTTTTCTTTCCTGCCTCTCAGCCTTGGCTGACGTGGAATCTTTTTACTGCTTCTAACAATAGGATGCTTGCAACTCTGCTTGCTTTTTTTTTTTTTTTTTTTAGTTTGTTTTTGAGAGAGAGAGCATGAGCAAGGGAGGGGCTGAGAGAGAGAGAGAGAGAGAGAGAGAGAGAGAGAATCCCAAGCAGACTCGCGGTTGCCAGCACAGAGCCTGATGGGGAACTTGAACTCTCGAACCGTGAGATCATGACCTGAGCTGAAACCAAGAGTCAGACGCTTAACCGCCTGAGCCACCCAGGCGCCCCTCTGCTGCTTTTAAACATGGGAATCCAGGATAATTATGTGCTTTTCGGGGACTGACTCAGCTCCATGGACAAAGCCTTCATGCTTTGTGGGAGGAGAGACAGTACAGTTACCAGAATTAGCAAAGTTCTTCATTTTCTTTTTTTTTTTTTTTTTTAATTTTTTTTTTCAACGTTTTTTATTTATTTTTGAGACAGAGAGAGACAGAGCATGAACGGGGGAGGGGCAGAGAGAGAGGGAGACACAGAATCGGAAACAGGCTCCAGGCTCCGAGCCGTCAGCACAGAGCCCGACGCAGGGCTCGAACTCACGGACCGCGAGATCGTGACCTGGCTGAAGTCGGCCGCTTAACCGACTGCGCCACCCAGGCGCCCCAAGTTCTTCATTTTCAACAGTCACGTTAGAGTATCTGGTGAAGAAAAATCCATAAAATGTGTGGAAGTGGTGGCACATGGGTGTAATTATTTCTCAAGGTGTGGTTCGTCAGTCAGTGATCGGGCTGAGCGTGTGCAGCAGTGACATCGGCACAAAGAAGTCCTTGTCTCCTAACTAATAGATAAACTAATAATACCAAAGTTTTGACCATTTAAAAGTCCACCAGGACATATTATTTCAGAAACCTTTGGTGCGTTTTGCTTCTATTAAAGAGTGGCTCCGTGTGGTAGAATGTGTAGAAAATATGTTTTCTTACTCAGAAGTCGTGTTTTTTTCACCCTGTCACTGGTGCATGATGTCATGCCCCCACCCACCCACCCTCCCCCACCCCCGCCCCGGGAGGTGAGGGACTCGAACACCATGACATACGTGGCCAAACACTCAGTTGCTCTATGAGAGGTTGTTACTCTGCCCCCTGCCTTGAGCGCAGGCCTTCTCCGCCTCAGCACTACTGACATCCCGGGCTGGATGATCCTTTGTCAGGGAGAGTGGGACTGTCCTGTGCGCTCTCAGATGTTTAGTGGCGACCTTGGCCTCTACCCGCGAGATGCCAGTAACACCCCTTCCAGCTGTGACAACCAAAACCGTCTTCAGATATTGCCAGATGTCTCCTGGGGGGCAAAATGACCCCTAGTTGAGAACCACCACAAACAGGTTAATACCGTGACGAGTTTACTGCCACCTGTCTGATCTCCCACCTCCCAGGGAGTGTGTTAAATTTTTTTGTCTGCCCAAACCAAATATTGTTTGGAAAGTAAGTTTAATTCGCTTGAAAAATCAAGATCGGGCAGCTCTTCCTGCCCACGGGTCCTGTCCCCGTGCTTCAATAAAATCACCTTTTTGCACCAGAAAAGAAAAGAAAAATCAAGGTCATATAATTCTTTGTTAATTTAAAGGAAATTATTTTCAGGGGCACCTGGGTGACTCAGTCGGTGAAGCATCTGACTGCAGCTCAGGTCATGATCTCATGGTTCCTGAGTTGGAGTTCTGCGTCGGGCTCTATGCTGACAACTCAGAGCCTAGAGCCCGTGTCTCCCTCTCTCCCTACCCGTCCCTTGCTCACGCTCTGTCTTTCTCTGTCTCGTAAAAATAAATAAACTTAAAAAAAATGTTTTTAATAAAAAAATAAAATAAATTATTTTGGGGGCACCTGGCTGGCTCAGTCAGTAGAGCATGCGACTCTTGATCTCAGGGCCTTGAGTTCAAACCCAAGTTGGGCATAGAGCTTACTTTAAAAAAAGTTATTTTTGAGATATCTGTATCTCCATTTCACTTGACTAATGCTGAAAAACTGCAAAGAAATTTTAAATTATTCCGGAGGCCATAAATCGGGCCACTCTCATGGAGCACCAAGTTTGATAGGTGGTGAATGTATAAATAAAGAGTAGAATTACCCTTAGTTTGTTGATTTCAGCTTCTCTCTGAACACAAGGGAATTTGGCCTCATTGTCTCTAGTTGGTGCTGTCACATTTGGTGTTTGGTTACCCTAAATTGCAAACTGTACAAACTGGGTTGTGAGAGAGAAGGGGGAAGAGGGACTCTGATACCGTTGATGTTTAGCAAGTAGGTCAGCTCAGAGATGATGCGAACCCAAGAAGCTGGGCACCTGCTCTTAGCAGCCCATCTGCTTACCTGGACACAACAGTACAGATTCTGGTGTTTCTACCTCTTCATTTCTGCCTTGCATTTTTTTTTTTTTTTTCCCCCCCCCCCCCCCCCCCCCCCCGACCGTAAGCCTTCATCACACTGTGTTCCCAGCTCTTAGAACAGTGCCTGGTAAATAGTGAGTGACAATAGATAGATGGATGGACGGGTGGATGGATAGATAGGACTAAGATTGCTTTTATTTATCAATATCATAAGTCGAATGTAGGAATACCGTTTTATTTGGTTGGCCCACATTTCACACTTGGGGATTATATCATTCCACTTGGTCCCCTTAAATTTAAACTCTGTGCCTACCTTGGTCTAATCCACACACAGCATCAAGACAATCTTTACTGATGCCTTTTAACCTTTAGCATGGGGCTGGGTGTGCAAACTAAGGGTGACTATAAGTAGACAAGATGCCCCGGTCCGGCGCCTGAGTCTGGTGGCCTCTTAGGTGCCCAGCCATCCTCCTCTTTTCTGACCACCCCTTTCCTCCAGCTGCACCAGCAGCCTCTGCCCTGGCTCTTTATCGTCTACCTCTTGTTGTTTAACACTCTGTCATCACTTACCTTATCCTAAAAACTCAGCCCTCGGTTAACTCCATTCTGTTTTGATTAATGATTCACATACTATCATATTGTTCTTGTTCATAATATGCTTTTGTAACTGATCTCAATTAGCGTTATGTTTAGGATGTTTGGCATTTATTTCCCAGCGAGACTATACCTCCTTTTATTTCTTACAATCCTTCCTCCTACTCTTTCCACTGAATAGGACCATTTTCTGCACCCAATTAAGCTTTTAATAAATGCTATATAGGGGCGCCTGGGTGGCGCAGTCGGTTAAGCGTCCGACTTCAGCCAGGTCACGATCTCGCGGTCCGTGAGTTCGAGCCCCGCGTCAGGCTCTGGGCTGATGGCTCGGAGCCTGGAGCCTGTTTCCGATTCTGTGTCTCCCTCTCTCTCTGCCCCTCCCCCATTCATGCTCTGTCTCTCTCTGTCCCAAAAATAAATAAAAAACGTTGAAAAAAAAATTAAAAAAAAAAATAAATGCTATATAATGAAGGCAGAGGTAGTGCCTGGATCAGTCTCCACCACTGGATTTCCAGACATGTAGAAAATTCTTGTAAACCCCAGGGACAGACCTCTGATTCCAGAATATTTAGTTGGAAACTGTTACTTTCAGGATTCAATTTGCAGACATAGACAGCGGTTTTTGGCTATATATAAGCAGACATAACCCTGTTAGTCCCCCCACGCCCCACCTAAAGAGTTTTCAGGCAGTTAAGAGTCTCTTTATAACCCACTTAGAGATTTTTCTTAAACTGTTGTTTTTATACTTTCCTAATTACTCTTGAATTAATGAAACTTTTATAATAAAAATGTTTTATTATAACATCTCCCCAGTTAATCATTTAACATTTTTCTTCTTTTCAAGATCTGGCCTTTATTTATATTTTTTAATGTTTATTTATTCTTGGGAGAGAGAGAGACAGAGCATGAGCAGGGGAGGGACAGAGAGAGAGAGAGGGAGACACAGAATCTGAAGCAGGCTCCAGGCTCTGAGCTCTCAGCACAGAGCCCAACACGGGGTTCAACTCAGGAACCATAAGATCATGACCTGAGCTGAAGTGGGATGCTTAACTGACTGACCCCCCCCCCCCAGCTGCCCTGGTCTTAATTCTTTTGTGGGAGAGAGACTGCTGTATCCATTAGAATTCCGTTTAGCTCCAAGTAACATAGACCCAACACATCGAATAGCTAAACAGGAGAGAAGGTTATCTGTCTTTCACATAGAAGTATAGAGGTGGCTTTCCAGGGGTGGTATAATAGCTCTGATCCACAAAGCTCTTAGAGACCCAGGTTCTTTCTAGCACATTGTTCTTCCATCCGTACATGTGTGAACTCATGGTCCAATGAAGCTGCTAGTGTTCCAGTCATCACATCTGCATTCCAGGCAGGAGGATGGAGGAAGTAACAAGAAAGGGCAGAGAGCTATTCCTGTGTCCTGTAAGGGAGGTTCTAGGTGGGGTGGGGGGGGGGGGGCGCTGTTTCATAACATTTCTGCATATGGACATACTAACAGTAAAAGAAGCCAGGGAAATACAATCTTCATGTATGCCTAGCTAAACCAGGAGTTCTTTTAGTGTCAAAGAATGGAATAACACATATTGGGGAACATCTAGCTGTCTTTGCCATGGTTGCCCATTCATCCCCCTCCCAAATGAATTTTCTCGGAGTTGATTTCAATATATTTCTCCTGCTTTCCAAACAGTGACTTATAAATCTTTTTAAAAAGATGAATATGTAGGTGTTGTAAAAATTTATAAAATATGAAGAACAACATACAACCACTCATGATTCTACAGTGTAAAAATGACCACTGATGGGCGCCTGGGTGGCTCAGTCAGTTGAGCGTCCGGCTTCGGCTCAGGTCATGATCTTGCAGTTCGTGAGTTCAAGCCCCCCATCAGGCTCAGCACTGGTGGTGCGGAGCCTGCTTGGGTTTCTCTCTCCCTCTCTCTCTCTCTCTCTCTCTCTCTCTCTCTCTCTGCCCCTTCCCCATTTGTGCTCTCTCTCTAAATAAATAAATAAACTTAAAAAAAAAAAAAAAAAACACCGAAAACAGCTTCATGGAAGAGCTGTCTTGAACGCTATGTAGAACAAACAACTTCTGTCTACAGAGTATTAAGATGTTCTTAAAAATTCATTAAGTAATACTGTATATTCAGGGATTCCCTCAGTAAACATTTTTAAACATCCATGTTATTCTCCACATCTTACTAATTGATGTATATGATTGGCAAGGGGGAGCAGTGAAGGAAATTTTTAAAATTAAATTTGTTGCTCATGGGGTACTTGGGTGGCTCAGTCAGTTAAGCATCCAACTTCGACTCAGGTCATGACCTCGCAGTTCCTGAGTCCCGCGTCCGGCTCTGTGCTGACAGTTCAGAGCCTGGAGCCTGCTTCGGATTCTGTGTCTCCCTGTGTCTGACCCCTCCCCGCTCGCATTCTGTCTCTCTCAAAAATAAAAATAAAAAAAAACATTAAAAAAATTTTTTTTAATTTGTTTCTCAAGATACATGAAAGTCTAGCACAGAGGGATAGGATATACACGTGTGGAAAAGTTGGGAAAACATTCAGGGTCCTCTAAGTGCCATATCTGTGGTATTGTATGTGAAAGCAGGAGGCAAAAAATGACCCTGGGTATCTTTATTTAACTGTAGAAGAAATACACAGTGGACAGTTGATTATAAAAATGACACCTTGAGAAACACGGGTTGTTTTTTTAGTTGCTAGAGGATAAAATTTGGATTAGAAGTCACTTAAGATAGTCTGATTTAAGTAGTATTAGGAAATGATCAAACCTTAACGTGGTTGAATTCTAACTTTTCCTGACTCCCAGATTTCGAAGTCCAGAGTTCATTTGGGGGATAATTCAGTGTGCATTTAAGAAACAACTAAAATGAGCCGGGCAGTTAAATGTCACTGAAAAATGTGATGTGTTTGGTTGTGTTCCAAATCCTGACATTAAATCAGTGCATTTTAAAAAAGCGTTTTTGAAAAGAAAGAACACAAAAATTACCTTTTTCTACTGCAGATGGGTAAAATAACCATGTTAAGAGATAACACAGAAAAATCTAGGAGTTAAACCAAAGTATTGATATTACCACTAGGTGGTGAGAGAAGAGTGACTTTTTTCATTCTTTAAATGGCCTGTACGGGATTATTTTATTTATTTTTTTATTTATTTTATTTTATTTTATTTTATTTTATTTTATTCTATTCTATTCTATTCTATTCTATTCTATTCTATTTTATTTTATTTTAAATATAAGCATGGACTACTTTTGTAGCTGGGAAAAGGTGGGGGGTGGTGTTTGTTTTTGAAGAGCTTTTCATCAGTGGCACAGGCGCGGTTGAGATTAATACTGTCAAAGGATGACTGCTTGTCACTGGTTATGAGCCCAGTGCTGAGATTTCCCGCAGGGGACAGTGGCGCCCATTGTGCCTGGAACTTCCTCAGGTGACCCAGACCCCAGGCTGCTTAGTTTCCACACCGGCACACAAACTCTTCGGGGACGAAGTGGCTGGTACGGCGGACACAGAACCTCTGTGTGGAGAGGTTTAAATTGCGGGCTTTATTTTTATGCCTGGCGACGCCTGGGACAGAGAACCCACATTTGCACAAGCTGCCGGTTTCCTGTTTTCATTAAGAAAGCAGGGAATGCCGAGCAGCTGAGTGTGTGCGGGGGGCGGTGTCACCGGAGCCGGAGGGAGACTTCATTGGCGAGCACCGGGCCTATGGTGTCTGCGCGTGGCCAGGCGAAGTGTGCACGAATGTTGAACCTCTTTTCCTTACGGGGTGAAGACCGATCGAGGGCGCCCGAGGCAGGGCCGGGCGCGCTGGGAGCCAGCTGGTGAGCGGGGCGGCGGGCGGGGGGCAGGCCGGCGGGGAGGGAGGAGAGCGGGCCTGTGGGTGTGCGGGGACAGGGGAGCCGGCCGGCGGGGAGCGGAGCTCAGCGGGCGCCCGGCGGGTGGGCGGCGGGCGGCGAGCCTCAGGCCGGCGGGGAGCGCGGCGCCGCGGGCACCTGGTGGCGGGGCGGCGGGCAGGCGAGCGGGCCCGGCGGGGAGCGGAGCGCGGCGGGCATGCGCGCGCGGAGCTCAGTCTCCGGCCTGGGCACCCGCTCCCCGTGGCCTGCAGGAGCGGTGGCCCGGTTTTAGAATCGCCGGATCCCGTTGGTCAGATCCGCCTGCTTTTTCTGGACACCCGAGCCGGTGGCTTCTCTCTGCTTGTGGAATTGCAGACAGTTCTGGAAACAGGTCGGGCTGCATATTTTGAGCGAGCGTGTTGCCCGTGTGGAGTTAAAAAGGAAAGAAAGAGGGAAGGAAGGAAGCATTCTGCTAGCGTGAGCCCAAGTATTCGGGTACCGGCTCCTCATCAGCTCACCCCGAGTTTAGAAAAGGATTAAAGCTGAGCACCTGGTTCCAATAGAATTTCCACGTTTTAGAAATGAAATCCAGTGCCTAAATAGGAACAGGGAGAACAGCTTAATATTGTTTTAAATCAGGACACGAAGAATACATAACCTTTCTACTCCACTGCTTGGCAGTCTTTTCGTACTTTTCTTTCCAACTTTTCAGAGGAAAGAGGAGGCAAAAGGTTTACTCAGTGCCTTCACCCTATCAGGTGCAAATGCCCAGCAGTGATTGGACTAGGAAGGACAGGCAGGCAACCCAAATTTTATAAAGTGAACTGGAAATGCTTGTCCGGCAATGTGGTGGGTTTTTACACCCAGGATAGGAGCAGGGGTACACATGGCTTGCATTTTCACTCATTGGTTTTGGGATCTTTCCACTGCTCAAAAAAAAAAAAAAAAAAAAAAAAAAAAAGCAGAGCTTGTTATTATGACTCTAGGAAAACACATTACTTAATCCTGCAATTTAAACAAACAAAAACGGCCTTGCTTTTCTATTTGAAATGCACAGCTCAGGTCAGCAGCAAGGTCTGTGCCTTGAAAAGTTCTTGTGTTTCCTTTTCTAAATGTTTGGTTTAGCCCCAAGTAGCATTTACTGAATGCCACATGATCCAGTGTTTAGAGTATAGGTTTGCTTTTATTTTCGTTCTCTTCTGCATCTGTTTGGACGTGTTACAAATACAAAAGGAGGTGTTCTTGGAAGATCGAATGTTTTGTCCAAAAGAAATCCAAGAGAGAAAAGTTCTCCTCCGTTTGGGACAGGGGTGGTGGTGGTTTTTAAATGGGAAGGCACGAAGAGTTGAAGTCTGCCTTCTGTGTTCTTACACACATGCTGCTAGAGTTAATCACTCATTGCCCCTGGCTTTCTCCGCAAGGAAAGGGTCAAGGCAAATTGTGATCTTGTGGTGGTGGTCAGGCACTGGGGTGCTTTCGGCCACCATTTAGAAAGGCTGCAGTGTCTGCAAAAGACCAGTGGTGGGGAGAACTCACGTCCCGGGCTTCCTAGATCTGCACTGATGTGGTCCTTTATTCTAAGCGTTTTCACCTTTGGTGCCTCATAGTTCACTTTATAAAATAGGAGTCTTTAAAAAAAAATTGTTTTTTAATGTCTTTATTTGTGAGAGAGAGACACACACACACACACACACACACACACACAGAACCCGAAGCAGGTCCAGGCTCCAAGCTGTCAGCACAGAGCCCCACACAGGGCTCAAACTCACAAGCCGTGAGATCAGGGCCTGAACCGAAGTCAGATGCTTAACCAACTGGGCCACGCAGGCACCCCGAAAATAGGAGGCTTAAGGACTGTTCTCTATACCTCAGTGGCCTGTAGACAACAAAAGAAATGATCTCCCTGAAAACACAAGTCTTTTCAATATGTTCTTTCCAAAAATAAAAGTAGTTGGTAAGGACTTCATATACCCTGGGATCCTTAAAACCACAGTCTCATTACATTCTTTACCAACCTTATGAGGTAAATATACTTGTTTCCATTTTTACTCAGGGAGAAGCTGAAGTTCCCAGGGGTATACTCACTTACTCACCCAACTGTCAGGTTGTAGATCCAGGATCAGAACAGACAGAAGTCCGTCAACTCTGAAATCACACTAGTCTGCCACACTGCCGAATATACAGATATTGGTTTTTATCACTGAGTGTATCACATGGCATTATAATACTCCCTTCTCGCTCTCCTAGGAAAAACAGATGATGTTCTGAACGGAGATCCTGACAAGGAACAGAAAGATCCTTACTTTGTGGAGACCCCCTATGGTTATCAGCTGGACTTAGACTTCCTCAAGTACGTGGACGACATACAGAAAGGAAACACCATCAAGAAACTCAACATCCAGAAGAGGCGGAAGCCGTCGGTGCCATGCCCGGAAAGCAGGGCCGTGCCTGGTCAGCAGGCTGTGTGGACTTCCACGGAATCCCTCTCGTCCTCCAACAGTGATGACAACAGGCAGTGTCCTCACTTCCTGCTAGCCAGAAGCCACGTTACGTCGACTCCCATCCCAAGGCCCCCTGCCCCTCCGGAGACCTCACCCCCTTTCCTTACCGTCCCAGAAAGTCGACAGCTGCCACCGCCCTCCCCTCAACTCCCAAAGCACAACCTTCATGTCACCAAGACGCTGATGGAGACCCGGAGGAGACTGGAACAGGAGAGAGTCACCATGCAGGTGGCCCCGGGTGAGTTCCGCAGGCCCAGGCTGGCCAGTTTTGGAGGCATGGGCTCCACGAGCTCGCTCTCCTCCTTCATGGGTTCCGGAAACCACAATCCTGCCGCACACCAACTTCAGAATGGATACCAAGGCAACGGCGAGTACAGCGGCTATGCCCCAGCCGTGGCCACCACGTCGCCCATGGGGAGCTCCATCCGCCACAGCCCCCTGAGCTCAGGGATCTCCACGCCAGTGACCAACGTGAGCCCCATGCACCTGCAGCACATCCGCGAGCAGATGGCCATTGCCCTGAAGCGCCTGAAGGAGCTCGAGGAGCAGGTGCGAACCATCCCCGTGCTCCAGGTGAAGATCTCCGTCTTGCAAGAGGAGAAGAGACAGTTGGCCTCGCAGCTGAAACACCAGAGAGCGACAGCCCAGAACGACGCGTGCGGTGTGAGGAAGCGGTCCTACAGTGCGGGGAGCGCGTCGCAGCTGGAGCGGCTCTCCAGGGCCCGGCGCAGTAGCGGCGGAGGTGAACTGTACATCGACTACGAGGAGGACGAGGTGCGACGCGTGGAACAGAGCGCGCAGAGCGTCAGGGAGTTCCGGCAGCTCGCGGCAGACATGCAGGCCCTGGAGCGGAAGATCCAGGACGGCAGCTGCGAGGCCTCCTCGGGGCCCCGGGAGGACGGGGAGTGCCGGTCCGTGGCTGTGGGTGCCGACGAGACCATGGACCGCGTGGTGGTGTACCGCAGGGGCTCCGCGTCCCGGAAGGACGCCGCCGTCGGGACGGCCACCGAGTCGAGGAACTGTGGGGTCGGCGTGACAGAGGCCATGCTTGGCGTGACCACGGAAGCGGACAAGGAAATCGAGCTGCAGCAGCAGACCATAGAGGCCTTGAAGGAGAAGATCTACCGCCTGGAAGTGCAACTGAAAGAAACCACCCATGACCGCGAGATGACTAGACTCAAGCAAGAGCTGCAGGCCGCGGGGTCGAGGAAGAAGGCGGACAAAGCCGTGACGGCCCAGCCGCTGGTTCTCAGCAAGATGGTGGAGGCGGTGGTGGCCACCAGGGACCAGACGGCTGGCCATCACGTGGACCTGGCGGATGCCTGTGTCGGGAGCGCCGTGCAGATGCACAGCCTGGGCGTCTCCTGCCGGCCCCGTTGTGAGAGCAGGCTCGTGGGGCCCGAGCTGCCCATGAGTTGGTGGATTGTCAAGGAGAGGGTGGAAACGCACGAGCAGGGTACCGGGAGGTCCGTGGAGACGTGCGACAAGAGCGTGGGTGTGGAAATCAGCGTCTGCGAAACGGGCAGCAACACGGAGGAGTCCGTGCACGATCTGTCGCTCCTCAAGACCAACCTGAATCTCAAAGAAGTGCGATCCATCGGCTGCGGGGATTGTTCCGTTGATGTGACTGTCTGCCCCCCGAAGGAGCTCACGTCCCGGAGCGTGAACACGGAGGCCGCTGGCCAGGTGGAGGCTGCTGTCATGGCGGTGCCTCGTACCGCGAGCCGGCACACCAGCACGGTTTGGGAGCAGGTGGACCGGGGCACCAACACCGAGGTGGTTACCCTCGCGGAATCCTGCACCAGCACTTCCCTCAGCACTTTGGACAAGCAGACCAGCACTCAGACCGTGGAGATGCGGACGGTGGCCGTAGGAGAAGGCCGCGTGAAGGATGTCAATTCCTCCACCAACACACGGTCCATCGGAGTTGGAACCGTGCTCTCTGGCACTTCTGGGTTTGACAGGCCGTCGGCCGTGAAGACCAGAGAGTCAGGCGTGGGGCAGATAAATATTAATGACAATTATCTGGTTGGTCTCAAAATGAGGACCATCGCCTGTGGCCCTCCACAGTTGACTCTGGGGCTGGCAGCCAGCAGGAGGAGCGTAGGCGTAGGAGATGGGCCTGTTGGCGAGTTCGCGGAGAGCCCCCTGCCCCAGGCTCCCGCTGGAATGGTGACCGGCTTGGATCATTACATTGAGCGGGTCCAGAAGTTGCTGGCTGAGCAGCAGACACTGCTGGCTGAGAACTACAGCGAGCTGGCAGAGGCTTTTGGGGAGCCTCACTCGCAGATCGGCTCTCTGAACTCGCAGCTCATTAGCACCCTGTCCTCGATCAACTCAGTCATGAAGTCCGCAAGTACGGAGGAGCTGAGGAACCCTGACTTCCCAAGAATGAGTCTGGGTAAAGTCACAGGTAGGTGGGTTTCTGAGGCAGCCAGGGAGGAGGGAGGGTGGGAATAATAATGTACTTCCAGGAGGTATGGGTCTTTTTAATTGCTGGAACCATTTTTTTTGGAACCGTGGAGAGAGCTTTAGAATGGTAGTGCATAGCAGGAACACCCATAAGCAGCAAGAATCAAAACCCAGAAACAGCTCTGCTGATTCTCGTTGTCTAATGGTTTCACTGGCCTCTGGCTGACGACTGTGGCCGGGAGCAGAAAAGCAAGCCAGCGTTGGCTGGCCTAGTGGCTGTCTTCTGGGATGCACCGGTTTGCTACGACATCTTCTAGTTACTTGCTCATTTTATACAGGACAGCCTGAAAAAGTCCCACAGTTTGTAATCATAGTTACCTGTATGTGATCAGTGACACATACTGGCATAAAATGTTTCTCATTAAAACTTTTACTAAGGTATGGAGCGCCTAGGTGGCTGTCGGTTAAGTGTCCCACTTTGGCTCAGGTCATGATCTCGTGTTTGTGGGTTTGAGCTGCACATCGGGCTCTGTGCTGACAGCTCAGAGTCTGGAGCCTGCTTGGGATTCTGGGTCTCCCTCTCTCTGTCTCCTCCCCCCTCCCCCACCTCCCAATCACGCGCATGCGTGTTCTCTCTCTCTCTCTCTCTCTCAAATAAACAAACATTAAAAAAAAAAAAAAGCTTAAAAACTTCTACCAAGGGAGAGCGATTCCATGAATTCACTTGCTAATTCAGGAGGTAATGATTGAATTCCTACTCCATTCCAAGCACAGTTAGAGGCTTCTGTCATCACAATGCTTACTTTCCTGTTGAGGGCACAGGCAATAAACAGTAGATCTGAAGGATGTCAGGTGGTGATCCATGCTATGAAGAAAAGAACTCCAGTTATAGGGATAGCGAGTGGAGATGGTTGGGGCCGGGGGGGTGGGTGGGGGGTAGCTATCGGAAATGGGGTGGTCCAGAAAGGCCGCTCTGATAAGGGCGTCCGCAGCCCGAACTCAGAGAAGAGAGCCTTTCCCGTGGTTCATTTTGATAGGTGCTTACATTTTTGTCTTTCCCCTCCTCTCTTCAGGGGGATTCCTGCTCACCCCAGCTTTTCTTTAAATTGAAACTAATTGAGAAATTACCCCAGAAAGTTTTAGGACATACAGTATTTCCCAGCAGGCCTCGTTAGAAGGACTTCCCTTTGCCATGTGTCTCTAATTGTGCATCTTATCATCGTAGGACAGGGTTCTGTTCCTGGTTTTCCAGCTCTCTCACACCAACATGATCTGGGGAGACAGAGTCACCCTTCTTTACCCTCTATTTGTAAAATGGGAACAGAAGGGCACCCATCCTATAAGGCTGCCTCTGTATTCACTGCGGGCACACGGTGAGCCCGGGATAAGCCTTTATTGTCATTGGTGATGGTGCTAATCGTGTGTGTCCCGTGTGGCTTCTTTTGTTGAGACACTGAACTGTATTTGAGGTTTGGAAAGCTACTAAAAACACACTCTCGGGACGCCTGGGTAGCTCAGTCGATAGAGTGTCCAGCTTCAGCTTAGGTCATGATCATGCAGTTTGTGGGTTCAAGCCCCGCATCGGGCTCTGTGCTGACCGCTCAGAGCCTGGAGCCTGCTTCAGATTCTGGGTCTCCCTCTCTCTCTCTGCCTCTCCCTTGCTCACACTGTGTGTGTGTGTGTGTGTGTGTGTGTGTGTGTGTGTGTGTGTCTCTCTCTCTCTCTCTCTCTCTCTCTCAAAAAGAAATAAAACATTCAAAAAGAAATTTAAAAAACCCCACACTCTCTGCTCTGACTAATGCTTCAGGTAAAATGAATGTTAATGCTTCAAATGGATTGTATGGTGTGCATTTAATTTGATATGAAAACATGTATTATAGACTGAATTGTAAATAAACCATTAACAAAAATTTTTAATTCTTTGTTTCCCTTTACAGTCAAAAGAGTAATGATTAAAATAGGCTGAAATAGATTACTTTTATGTGTTCCTAGGTTTTCACTCTCAAACCTGAATTAATGTTAGTTTCTAGTAAACGTTCTATGGAAGAGATAGCTTATCATAGAAGAAAAAAAATGAACATGGCAATGACAGCTGATGTGTGGGGTTTTTGCCTTTTAGAATCAAGCCTAGTAAATGTACAGAGGGGTCATTTTAGAGTAAATAGGATTAAAATGATACGTGGACTGAAGCAGTCTTAAGTAACTAATAATATGTTTGTTTCTACTTCTTTTTAAAAATCATGATGTCAGATGTGAAGTCAAAATAAAACTCTTAAATACCTCCAGACACAGATGGTACAATGCATCATCCATTATAAGAACATTTTCCTGCCAGCTTCCTCCCTCCTCCCCAAACTGGGGTTTCTATTTCACATTCCTGCCAAAAATATTTAGTTGTACCCTTGCAGTCACCCGCCTGACACCATGAGCATCAGGAACAGGGAGAAGGTTTTGACATCCCTGTTTAGATCTGACCCCGCAAACGAACACCGATTTAATCAGCTAAAATACAGGAGACCTACAGCATTTGAACAAAAGTATGAATATTTTTAATAGCACTTACTTGGTCATAGTGGCAGCCCCCTCCCAGCACACAAGAGCAAATTTAAAGTGTTTCTGGGGGCGCCTGGTGGCTCAGTTGGCTGAGCATCCGACTTGGGCTTAGGTTGTGATGTCGTACTTCATGAGTTCGAGCCCCGCTTTAGGCTCTGTGCTGACAGCTCAGGTCCTGGAGCCTGCTTTGGATTCCGTGACTCCCTCTCTGCCCCTCTCCTGCTTACACTCCGTCTCTGTCTGTCTCTCAAAAATAAATTAAATGTTAAAAAACATTTAAAAATAAAGTATTTCTGTAATTCACATCACATTTGTATTCTAAAGTTCTAGTGAAGAAGGAGTCCAATTAGGGACTCACCCAGAGCATTAAGCTTCTGTTACTCGTTATTGTTATATGGACTGAAAATTAAAGTAGCTTGTTACAGTAGAGCTTTTCAGCACTTGCAGGCTGTGAAGAGTGAAGGCGTGTCAGAATCACTGGGACTTACCGCGGGCTCTGTAGGATACAGAATATTGTTCACGCCCAGTCTAGGATACATTTCATGTAGAGCATAGGCATTTTTTTCCCCCAGTGAAAACAATGTGGAATTTGAGTTTGACATCACCAAAAGAGCATAGAAATGATGCCTTACATGAACCTAGTACTTTATTTTAAGAAGTTAAGTTTGGGGCACCTGGGTGGCTCAGTCGGTTGAGCGTCCGACTTTGGCTCAGGTCATGATCTCATGGTCCGTGAGTTCCAGCCCCGCGTCGGGCTCTGTGCTGTTGGCTCGGAGCCTGGAGCCTGTTTCAGATTCTGTGTCTCCCTCTCTCTCTGACCCTCCCCCATTCATGCTCTGTCTCTCTCTGTCTCAAAAATGAATAAACGTTAAAAAAAAATTAAAAAAAAAAAAAAAGTTAAGTTTCGCTCTGAAGCCGGACATTCTGGGTTCAGATTCTTTTCTCGGCCACTAGGACAATTTGTCTTTGTTCCTTCGTGGGGTTGAAATGAAGATTTAATGAGTCAATAGGAGGAAAGCTTTTGGAATAGTCTGCAGCACAGAGTGTAAATGATCAATAAATGCTGTCATTGCTGTTTTAGTACTTCCAGAAATGGAAGTGTAGATATAGAACAAGTGGCCCAAATGCAAATTGTACAAATGGCCTTTTGTTTCTAATCCAAGTTTTTGTCTTCATAATTCTGGCCGTCACCTTCTTCCCTCAATTATTATGCCTCCCCAACAAACAGTTCTATCAAGATAAAGATACCGGTAACAATGGGAAAACACAAAACAAACAGAATAAGTGTTCAATTCTGAGTCATTCAGAGTCTGCGTAAAAGCTAAAGCTGAAGCCTAAATTGAATTTTGTGTATTCGTGCGCAGTCCAGAGACTTCTCCATTTTTCTAGGTTGGAGATGGGAGGGCATCACTTTTTCACAGTGAAAGAACATTCTTTTTTGTAGCACCATAATGCCTAACACCCCGATTCAGTTTTTTAAAGTTATAACTAAAATATGTGCTCGTAACAAATTAACAGTTCAGGAAGAGCACAAAATAAAAAGGGAAAGTCTCCTTGTGCTCTCTTGGGGTAACCCCTTGTGTGGTTGGTGTATACAGGTGTGTATGTGTGTGGCTCTGTATTTTAGAGATGTAATTTCATAACAAAAGTTGAATTGTACATACTCTATTTTTCACATAGAAGGTCACCAACGTTCTTCTAGGATTCAAGAGACCTTGTCATAATTTTGACGCAGCCGCAATCTGTTGATGACCAAAGATGTTCTGTAAAGCACTTTTTTTCCTCAATGTGTCTTTTTGAAAATTTTAATTCCAGTGTGCTTAACATATAGCGTTAAAGTAATTTCAGTTTTACAATATAGTGATTCAACAATTCAATACATTTTTCAGTGCTCTTCATGATAAGTGTATTTTTTTAATGTTTATGTATTATATTTTTGAGAGAGAGAGAGTGAGCAGGGAAGGGGCCAGAGAGAGAGAGAGGGAGACAGAGAATCCCAAGCAGAATCCGTGCTGTCCGCACAGAGCCTGGTGCAGGGCTCAGTCTCACAAACCGTGAGATCATGACCTATGCTGAAATCAAGAGCCGATGCTTAACTGACTGAGCTACCCAGGTGCCCCAGTAAGTGTATTTTTCATTTGCTTCACATATTTCACCGTCCTCCCACCCACCTCCCCTTTGGGAACCATCTGTTTTCTATATTTAAGAGTCTGGGTTTTTTTGGTCTGTCTCTTATTTTGTTTGTTCATTTGTTTTGTTCCCTAAATTCCACGTGTGAGTGAAATCATATGGTATTTGTGTTTCTCTGACTTACTTCACTTAGCATTATACCCTCTAGCTCCATCCACGTTGCTGCAAATGGCACGATCTCATTCTTTTTATGGCTGAATAATACTACATTCTGTACATAAGCCACCTCTCCTTTATCCAGTCATCAGTTGATGGACCCTTGGGCTGTTTGCATAATTTAGCTGCTGTTGATAGTGCTACAGTGAACATCGGGGTGCGTATATCTATAAAGTCCTTTTTGATTGCTGGTAGTGTGAGTTTCATGTACTTCATATTTTGTCTCTGAACAAATACAAACAAAACTCTAACAGTGGAACTTAACTGCCTGCCGCGATTCACAGAAAACTCAACTCTTATACTCAGAAGAACTGCTTCAAAAAAAATTTTTTAATGTTTATTCATTTTTGAGAGACAGCACATGCACACGAGTTGGGTAGGGGGAGAACTGCTTTTGAAATCAGTTTCGTATTTGAACTCTTGGTTATCTTGGGTTAAAAAAAAAAAAAAAGTATGAACTTGAAATCATTCCCATAACTGTGAAAGTAATTTTGTAGAAGAGATCTGAGCCAAAGCAAAATCGGGGAAATAAAGTCACAGAAGTAACTATTTCTAGTTGGTTTTATCTTAGCTCAAATAATACACCATCTACTTGTCCTAGGTCTTGGGGTTTTTTTTAATCGCAGTTTTTTAAAATAAGTGTTACCAGAGCGTCATGTAATCCAGACAAAATGCTTCTGAAACCCTGGGGTGTCTGATGGCATGATAGAGGGAAGGTCCTGCTGACCCGGAAGTCCGAAGAGCTGACCCGGAAGTGGCTGCTCGCGACCTTGGAAGTATCGGTTGAGAGAGGAAGCCAGGAGGCTGCCGTGCCCTCCGGTGTCATGAGAAGTTTGGATTCGGTTTCTCTCACTTGATGCCCTTTGAGCAGAATTATTCTCTTAACGTACCTCTTCGCCGGGCTGCCCGTCAGATTCAGCTGGGAAACTTTTTTTCTAAAATTCATGGGTTTCCTGCTGCCTCCCACCAGCACCACCCAACCGCCTGGTGGTGGCCACCCAGGCCCTGTTTCAGGGAAATGTTAGAATAAACAGCCTTAGAGCAAGGCCTCTTAATCTGGGGGCCATTGCTTCATGAACTGTTTTGTGTTAGGAATTTTTGTGAAGAAATTGCATAATTTTCCTCAGATCCTCAAAAGAGGTAGCTGACGCTCAGAAAAATTGAAACTTCATGTCTGGGACATCTGTTACAAACCTGGCGCTTAAGTACTCCAGCCCTAAGGAAAATCGTTTATAAAGGTTTAAAATCTGACCACCACCTTTGTGAACCCTTCAGCTGACACGTGTTTGAAAATCTTACCCTCTTAAACTGATGCTTTATTATTTTAAACGGGTGCTGGTGGAATGGACAAGGAACTCCTGAAACAGACACAAGTTTATTTTAGCCTATATTCTGAATCCTAAAATACGCAGTTCATTGCTGGCTCAAGCATGCAGATTGATAGTTTTTGAGACCTGAAGTGAGTTCTTGGATGTTCAGTCATAAACGATGAAGCGAATTTGTTGATATTGGACAGTCGTCACAGCTGTTCATTCTTCCTCCAAGCTACTAGTAGCTACTAGCTACTAGTTCATACTTCCTCCGAGCGGCGAGTTATTAATATCTCAGTAAAGATGCTTACAGCCTGCCCTGTCCCCTTGTCTGTTCAGGTCGGTTGATAGCCATCCATTCATTGCCAGCTCTATGCAAAGTGTGTAAAGTGGTCTATGCCTTAAAGAACTTGCACTCAAATGATGTAAAGTGGTCTTTGCCTTGAAGAACTCGCAGTCCAGTTGGGAAGCCAAGATCTGTATGCCAGAAATATGAATGATCACCTATGGCGCTGCGTGTTAGCCACCAAATAATGTGCAAAAAGAAAGGTGCTCCAAGGGTTCAGCTGCAGTCAAGTCGTCTGTGGCTGGGGGAGGAGGTGAAGTCCTTGGCTGTATCTAGAAGCACATACATGCTTAACCCAAGTTTAGTCACTGCAGCCTGTCAGTGTGGGTTTTCTGGGTCAAGTCTTGGGATGGTGTGTAATTAAATGTGGGTGGGCTTGTGGTGAAGGAGAATCCGATTTTTCCTCCACTCTAGCATTTTAAGTACCCAGTTTTAGATATATTCATGACAGCTGTCTGGAAGGGAGATATTAAAATGGCCCTAGAAATTATTAAGCAGCTCTGGTCCTTGAAGCTCTCCAGTTCAAGTTGACTTTGTTGGTAGCCACATACATTGGTCTTTAGGCAGGGTTCCGAATATTGAGCCTCATTCAGAACGGGATTGCCCCTTTTCCTCTATCAAAGATACATACCTTCCAAAAGTAGTATATACAAAAACAAATAAAAAAAACAAACAAAAACCCAGGTGATCCTTCATGAATAATTTCTACTAATTTCCCCAAACCAGTATGTGGGCTGAAAAGGGTAAATTTGTGTTCAAGCTCCTTTCTTTATGGAAAAACTAGATATATTCAGATCCCTTTGAATTCTTTGTTTTACTTGGGGAAAATACCTAGATGATGGCATGGCCTCCATAATGATTCAGACATTTCAGGCCTTCTTCCTGACAAATAAGCTCAAATCAGAATGTTTAGCTGAAATTTTAGCAAAATAACATGTTTAATACCTGGCCACAGTGTTCACAGTTGCATTTTCAGAACGCTCTTGGCACTGTAAATGAAAATGTTGGTTGGCATGCAGAAGAATTGGAATATTTTAACAGCAATTTTTTAAATCAATTTTATTCTTTAAAATCAGTTGTCTAACAAATATACACATTGCTGTGTGCCAAGAACTAATATAAATTCTAGATGGAGAAATGTCACGGAGGAAACTGGAGAGGGTGATCTTGTTTAAAAAAAAAAAAAAAACACTCCTCCAGCTCTGTTTTTCATTAAAAGATTTCTCTTTTAAAATAGTTTGCTTTCAGCATTTCTAAATGTTACATTCTAAACATTCTCAAGTCAGGAACATGCAAAAAGTTTTCTCTTTAATAATGTGACTTAGTTTTCATTATAGTTTGCCTTAGCTAGTGGAATTATCCATATATTAAATGCTACATGTACTTTAGAATTAGAATTAATGCTTCCAGGTGTTGTTGTTTTTCAGAACCCTGAGATTTCTGTGACTCACTGTGTTTCAGTTACCACTCTTCTGGTCAAATCATCAACTGAGGTTCATGCATTATTGGCCTTGATGGTCATTATGAGTTAAAGACTGAAGCTCAGCTGCCTCCCCGCCTGGTCCCTAACTCTCCAGGGGTGCCTCCTGTAGGAACCATTGCCACCTGGTGGGAGTTTTGAGCATCTAGGCCCCAGTGCTGGAATTCTGCAGGTGTTTTGTGGTTACTCCTGTCGTTTTGCCCATGTTGTTGGGGTAGCATTTACTGGTAGTCATGGACTTCTACGATTAATGGTCCAGAACTATTAAGTAAACTCCACTAATTCCTAAGAATTCACATGGTCCAACTTGATGGACTAAATTAACCAGAGGAAAGTCTAAACTCTTGTGTTCAGCAGTCAAGTTTGTTTTTATTAAGTTTAAGCTCTATGCCCAAGGTGGGGCTTGAACTCGTGACCCTGAGATGAGTTGTATGCTGTGTGGATTGAGCCAGCCAGGTGCCCCTCAGCATTCAGGTTTTGTACCCATTAATTTAATTCAGTGGTTCTCAATCCTGGCCGCACATTAGAATCACTTGAGAAGCTTTTAAAAGGTACTAATAAATACTTGGGCCCACCTACAGATAGTTCATTGTGTATTTTTTACTTATTTATTTTTAAATATGTATTTTTGAGACAGTGAGAGAGCATACAAGCGGGGGAGAGGCAGAGAGAGAGAGGGAGACGGAGAATCTGAAGCAGGCTCCAGGGTCCGAGCTGTCAGTGCAGAGCCTGACATGGGGCTTGAACCCATGAACCGTGAGATCATGACCTGAGCCGAAGTCAGACGCTTCACCGACCGAGCCACCCAGGCACCCCTCATCGTATCTGTATTTTTTAAAGCCCCATCCACAACTTTGGTGATTCTGAAGTGTAGCCAGGGTTGAGGCTGTTGACTTTTGTTATTCTCTGTATTTTGGTTTTCTTGGCTGCATCTCTCCTGCGTTGTACTTGAACACAGCAGTCATTTGTCAGCCTTGTGCTGGTGCGCCTGTCCTTGTGTGTGCCCTCTGACTACCATGGGTCCTTATCAAGTTCGGACAGTTGTTTATGGGTCATTCAAGAGCAGCCAGAGTTTCAGCCCTCTCTGAAAAGCATTTTCTGGCCATAAAAGTGACACATTCCTTCCGGCTTCAGCAAATGAGAACTAGTTTAGCATTTAATGTTGTTCTTTGCCTTGCTGATTAGTCTGAACAGAACCCCCGTGACTTCCCATCAAATGATACAGGCACTTGCTGAAGGCTTTCCTTTCCCCAGCATTGTTCTCAGCCCTGAAGGGGACAGCAGCTAAGAGTATAGCATGGAGACAGGAGCTGGCGTGCTCGTGGACAAGACACGTGTAAAACAGAGGACGGGCATACTTTGGTCTGGACGGTCCAGCGCTGCAGGACATTGAGGGAGAAAAGAGACCTCTGTGGGATCGCACCACAGGAAAGAGGCTCTAGAAATAGAATCCTGGCGAGCCTTGAAAGGTGTATGGTCAGGGTTCAGGTGGTGAAGGTCGCTGAAATTCCAGGCCTGTAGAATAGTCTAGTAAAGAAGGGCACAGAGGTGGGAGTGATTACGTCACACGAGCACTGTGAACACCTAGAGGGTAGGAATAGTTGAGCAGTAGAACTCCCACAGGCAAGATGAAGCTGCCCGTTCATTACAAAGGACCCTCACATGCCCACCTGAGGGCTTGGCCCTGCACGGGAGAAGTTCTCCGAAGCCCTTGTCTACACATCTGAGCTCTGGTGAGAAGGAGCGATGGTCTCTGGTGGGCGGACTGTCCACAAAGGCCGGCATGGGCAGCGTGGATTTTCTCCATTGTTAGGAATGTCCTGTATCTTCCTGAGGAAAGTGGTTACGCAGGTGTATGCATGTACCGAAACTCGTCAGACTACACGGTGGTGCATTTTCTTCTATTGAAATTATACCTCACGTTACAAATATTTTTTGAAAGATGTGGTTAAAAAGAAGAAAGAAATCTATGGATCCAAAAACTTAAAGACCAGAGTAGCCAGTGGAAATTTATGACAAAGATTCGAATTCAAATACCTTACGAAAATTTTTTGAGAGACCATCAGAGAAATTTGAATACTGAGCAAATATGCAATAATCTTTTTAAAAAAAATTTTTTTTTTAATTTTTTTTTTCAACGTTTTTTATTTATTTTTGGGACAGAGAGAGACAGAGCATGAACGGGGGAGGGGCAGAGAGAGAGGGAGACACAGAATCGGAAACAGGCTCCAGGCTCCGAGCCATCAGCCCAGAACCTGATGCGGGGCTCGAACTCACGGACCGCGAGATCGTGACCTGGCTGAAGTCGGACGCTTAACCGACTGCGCCACCCAGGCGCCCCAAAAATTTTTTTTAATGTTTATTTATTTTTGAGAGTGAGAGTGAGGGAGGGGCAGAGACAGAGGGAGACACAGAATCCGAAGCAGGCTCCAGGCTCTGAGCTGTCAGCACAGAGCCCGACGCGGGGCTCGAACCCATGAACAGTGAGATCATGACCTGAGCCGAAGTCCGACACTTAACTGACTGAGCCAACCAGATGCCCCTGCAATAAGCTTTTATTTAAAATTTTTTAGATTTGAAAGTTTTAATGCCGTAATTATTTTTTTTTTCAACGTTTTTTATTTATTTTTGGGACAGAGAGAGACAGAGCATGAACGGGGGAGGGGCAGAGAGAGAGGGAGACACAGAATCGGAAACAGGCTCCAGGCTCCGAGCCATCAGCCGAGAGCCTGACGCGGGGCTCGAACTCACAGACCGCGAGATCGTGACCTGGCTGAAGTCGGACGCTTAACCGACTGCGCCACCCAGGCGCCCCTGCCGTAATTATTTTTAAGAGCCCTTTATTTTAGGAACGTATACTAAAATAGTTATGGACGAGCGTGGTAAGCCCTCTAGTTTTTGCATCCCAGTAATCCTGAGTGTGGGTGGGGGAGTCTAGGTGAGGCCAGGTAGCTCCCATGGTTGTTGAAGCCCTTAATGGGCACGCAAGGATTTGTTCTACTGGTGTCTAATTTTGTATGTGCTTGTGGTTTCAGTAATGATAAAAAACTGTTGGTGTATTTGCATTGTAAAAGTCCTCACTGGTTCTTAAATAGGAGCGTGCTTAGTGAGTGTTTGTCCAGGAAGAGTGTGCTGGCACTCGGGGATTATAACTGCTGAGACGTGGGAGAGGTGACTGCAGTAATTTCGCAGCAGTGATGAGTGGGGTTGGAGAAGGAGGGACCGAGGCAAAGGCCCTGTGTTGTTTACTTCACTTAAAGTAAGTCAGAGGCGCTCTAGACGTTTCCTGTTTGATGTTGGGGGAGCACATTAGGTCAAAAGGGCACTAAGTATGATTTGGAGGGCTGCATTCAGTGTTGCCTGTGTATGCAGGGGAGGAAGGTGGGTTTGTGGAGTCCCCGAGGGAGGCCCCATGCCCACAGAGCTAGCAGAGGGCACTGGTGCTGTTGATTCACGGACAGAATTAGGAAACGTGGGTTCTGGTCCAGCTCCGAAGTCAACGAATGTCCCTGGCTTTCAGAATTCTTAGCTTGGATGAATGACAGTTAAAATTGAGGTGGTAATGCCCCACTGTGACTATTTTGCCTCCCTCCACTTTTTTTTATTAGGGGGTCATTGTTTTAAACCAGTACTTTTGAAAGTGGGCCACCTGCATCAGAGTCTCTTGGGACAGCACCGTGGAGATGTCAGAAATGCCCACCACTGGGCCCCATCCCAGTTCTGCAGAATGATGTCACAGCAGCAGGTGCTTGGGAACCTGCACTTTAACAGATCTCCCAGATGATTGGTATCAACAGTGGAGTTTGAAGAGAACAGTTGTAGAATCTATCATGGTCCTTTTTTTCCTAATTGACTTAGAATACAATCAGTATTTAAATGTCTTTTCTTCTAAGGATCTAAGGGATTTCAGAGCTTTAAGAGAGAGAAAGTTGTGATCAGATTCTTACTATAGCACATTGTGGGTAGATTTAAGTTTTTTATTTGTATTAGTAAGTTAGGTTTACAATACATAATTTAGGAAATAAACACAACGAAGAAAACATAACAACCTATAATTCTTTGGCCTTGGAAAAGAAGTGTTAAGCAGGTTTATTCTAGATCCTTCCAGACTTCTTCTAATATGTATACATATAATCATTCACCAAAATAAGTTTATTTTCTCTGAACAATTTAATAACTTATTTTTAAAACTCACTAACACACTGGGGCACCTGGGTGGCTCAGTTGGTTAAACGTTCAACTCTTCAGCTCAGGTCATGATCTCACAGTTTGTGGGCTCAAGCCCCGCATTGGGCTCAGCACTGACAGAGTAGAACCTGCTTGGGATTCTCTGTCTGCTTCTCTCCTTGCCCCTTCCTCACTTGTGCTCTCTCTCAAAATAAAATAAATAAAGTTAAAAAAAAAAACTTCGCTAATACGTTATGCTTATCTTTCTGTACTAATAAATGTCCACCCACGTCAACATTTTTTAAAATTGTTTTAAGTTTACTTGAGGTGGGGGGGGGGGGAGAGAGAGAAGGGAGAGAGAATCCCAAACAGGCTCCGCACTGTCAGCACAGGGCCCGATGTGGGGCTCGAACCTACAAACCATGAGATCATGACCTGAGCCGAAACCAAGAGTCAGGTGCTCAACCTACTGAGCCACCCAGGTGCCCCTCGGCACCAACGTGTTTTTTTGTTTTTTTTTTTAATTTTTTTTCAACATTTTTTATTTATTTTTGGGACAGAGAGAGACAGAGCATGAACGGGGAAGGGGCAGAGAGAGAGGGAGACACAGAATCGGTAACAGGCTCCAGGCTCCAAGCCGTCCATAAGCCCAGAGCCTGACGCGGGGCTCGAACTCACGGACCGCGAGATCGTGACCTGGCTGAAGTCGGACGCTTAACCGACTGCGCCACCCAGGCGCCCCTCGGCACCAACATTTTTAATGGCTGCCTGGAATTCCTTTGCGTCAACATACCACAGCTTATTTCACTGGTTTCTTATCGGCATACTGCGGTATCTGACTCTTCACTGTTTTACTCATGCAGACCATAAACATCCTTCTGTATCTTTTTATACCTCCTTAGGATAAAATTTCTAGAAACAAATTGCTAGGCAAAGAATTTTCTTACTCTTTTCTTAAAGTGATTTTGAACAGGGACGCCTGGGTGGCTCCGTCACTTGAGTGTCCGACTTTAGCTCAGGTCACGATCTCACGGTTCTTGAGTTGGAGCCCCACATCGGGCTTTGTGCTGACAGCTCGTAGCCTGGAGCCTGCTTTGAGTTAGGTCTTTCTGTCTCTCTACTCCTCTGCCCACTCATGCTGTGTGTCTCATAAATAAGTAAGGAAAGAAAGAAAGAAGGGGGGGGGAGGGAGGGAGGGAGGGAAGGAAGAAAGGAAGAAAGGAAAGAAAGAAAGAAAGAAAGAAAGAAAGAAAGAAAGAAAGAAAGAAAGATTGATTTTGAACACAGTTAATAGTCACTCTAAAAAATGGCAAGCACAGGGAAAAGTTAACATCTGCATAGCTTCCAGATGTGTGTATTTATATCTATTTTAATAGAATCACATATGTAGAATTTTATCTGCTTTTCTTATTTAATCATATGTTGTCAACATCTTTCTTTGTCAGCCACATTGAAAATACTGTGCTATGCCTGTATACGTTAATTATGTGCAGTCATTTAACCACGTCTTCTGCTTTAGTCCATGAACAAATATTAGGCACTCCAAATACACAAAAGCAGTGTGTAGTAAATGTGAGGAGAGAGAGTTGATTTGAATGGTTTCGTGCCCTCAGAATACTCACAGACTAGAAGGGAGTCTTAGACGGTCCCAGGAATTACCTGGCACCTTGTCTTACTACAGATCCTGTAAGAGAGTCCGAGAGGTAAGAGGGCTGTGCGAGTCACAGAGAAAGGAACGTCATTTTTATTCAGAGAGGTCAGGGAAGGCTCAGGAGAGAGGGTGATGGAGGGCTTGACCCTGTGAGGGGGGAGGAAGGAGCGTTCCAGGTAAGAGAGCATCAGGTACAAAGTGCTGTCAGGAGCATGAGAGACGCCCACTCTCAGCATCCCAGTGACTGGGCTGCAGTCCTCACCTCCACAGGGACCCTGGGCATGGTGGGAAATACAGGTGGAGAGGAAATACGATGTGCCAGCTTGTGGGTGGCCTAGAATATGTGGCTAAACAGGGTGGGCCGCGTTTCCTGAGCAGAGGGGAGTGTCTTAGCTTTGCTCAGGTGCGTTTGAGCCGGAATGCCACCGGGACTCCAGGGGTCGGGCTGTTGCTCTGTAGCAGTGCGCGCGAGGCGCGTGGCGGAACAAGACGGCGGTCAGGATCCTACGCTGCTGGTTCTACCCAGGCTGGGTGGTAGCAGCCAGGCCAGGAAGAAGGGAGGGAGGTGGAAGGACAGGCCCAGGCGGACCCGGATGTGGTGATAAAGGGAAGGTTGAGGGTGAAGGCGGCCTTGGGGTTTGAGTTTGGGCAGCTTGCATGGTACTGCCATATATGCAGAAAGAAAATGCAGGGAGAAAAGCCCTTGAGAAGATGATGAGTTGCATAAATCTTCAAAAAAAAAAAAAAATTGAACCCACTTCGTTCGGTCCTAACATCACACACTTGTGCACCTGTCTCCTTCCTGACAGGCAGTAGTCTGGAATACCCCTGTAAGTGCGGAGGCCTTCAGTCAGGAGGACCGTTCAACACCCAGACATCCCGGCACGAGCAAGAAGCGGGGACCACGGACGGGAGACCCCTCGGCGGCCAGGACGCCTTCCCCTCTCAGGAAAGCGCGCTGTCTCCCGTGAACCTGACAGACGACCAGATAGCCGCTGGCCTCTACGGTAATTCCCCTCACTTGGTGCCTCTCAGCCGCAGGCTTTTGGGACCCGCATTGCCTGCGTTCCAGTCTGATGTCAGTGCCTTCTAGACTGACCTGGAATAACCACTGACCTAAGAACCAAACTTTAGGAAGGTAGGCCTAGAATATCTTCTACGAAGATTCACCAAAGAAAGAGGTGTGCTATCCCCAAAGAAAACTCATCTAATTTTGTGACTTATGAAATATTTTAAACACCATTTCATTCTTCCACAGTCTGGCAGGCAGCAACTTTTCCCAGATCATCTCAGCTGAAGGAAAAGAATAGTAACAATCCCTATTTTAGTGCCTAAGTGATTTTTGAGGCCCACATGAGATACAGCGTCACTTTATACAGTGAAACCTGATACAAATGCTAGTTGTCATTGCTTTTGTTATGTCTGGAAGTACTAATAGGTTTTTTTTCCCATTTAAAAAACTTGAAATTATTTTCTTTGCATGCATACATTTTTTCCATTGGATTCTGTGCAAGTTTCTCATATGTACATGCCAAGATCTAGATTGACATAAATGTGGTGAAAAACCAAACATACGTGAGGAGAGATTTCTCGTTCACTTAACTTGTGTGCATATGAGTTATGTTAATTTCGATCACCTCGATTCCTTTTTTCACAGTATGTACCAACAGTGAAAGCACGCTGAAGTCGATCATGAAGAAGAAGGATGGCAACAGAGATTCAAATGGAGCAAAGAAGAATCTGCAGTTTGTTGGCATTAACGGAGGGTAAGGAAGATGGCGGTCCGAGCGTCTCTCCATGGTCTGTCTGTCTACTTTGCCTCCTGCCTCCTCGAGTCCCATTCAAAGGTGGCTAGTCTGGGCTGCTGCCACATTTTGGTGATGGAAGACCCCCTCAGAAAGGTGCAGTTGGGCTTCTGTCCTCTCCTCTTCTCGCTCTCTTTAAGGATATGCCACTCACTCTTGAAAGGACACCTGACGGAGCTGAGCTCTTGACATCTTCTCACCTCTGATCTGAAACCGGTAGTCTTCAACAAAAGCAGCAGGCAGCAGGTGTCCCGCGGTGTTGGCCAACTTGTGCTTACCTGTATGAGACTCAGAAACACACAGAAAGAGGCGAGAGAGCATCACTCCACGGGCCGGTGATGGCCGTCCACTCGTTGAGAATGGGCTGTTCGCTCTCCGTGCACACAAACAAAATTGTAGGGCCTTTCACTTGATGAGTAATCCAGCCGTGCGTCACTTCTTGACTCTCTAAATAGAGTGTTTATTAGCGGTTTATTCTTTTGTTTCTCATTGAGCCAGAGAAGTAGTGAAGCCAATTTGTCTTCCTACAGTTGAATCAGAGCCGCTAATCTATGAATCCATATATGGCCTCGACAAGAAAGCAGTAGTGCAGTTATTGGAGGTAATATTTGTAGCAAAGCGTACCGTAGAGATTTAACTTAATGAGGCCTGTTTTCTGAATCTTTGAAGTCGTATTGGGTGATGTGGCCCAGGAGGTCTTGGAGGACATACGGACCAGAGAAACCATGGGTTACTTACATAATCGGTTCACCGTAACACTGGTACAGTTAATGAAGCAAAACAGGAAGAATGTAAGGGAGAAGAAAAGGCACAGAAAAAAATGAACCACTGCAGACCTTAACTTCTTTCATGAAGTTAAGTTTCCTTTGATTTCTACTAACCCAGAGGTGCTGTATTTATACACATTTTTTCCTACAAGTGTATAATGATACCGATTGGGAACCCAAGTTATCCCTTTTAAGTCAGAACCCATTCAAAACCACCAGATTTTTAAATAGAACTTACTTTGAACTTCTAAATGCAGGGTCTAAAACCACTGGTGAAATGTCCGGAGTCAGTTAGCTTTCCCTGCATAAAAACTTCGGTCACGGGGTCTTTCCGGGCACGCCTTGCATCTCCTGAACTCCCAATTGCCACCTAGGTATGAAACAACTTCAAGTGATGATTCCAGCTCAGATGAAAGCTCTTCCTCCGAGTCAGATGACGAGTGTGACGTCATTGAGTATCCTCCTGAGGAAGAGGAGGAGGAAGAGGAGGACGAAGACACTCGGGGAATGGCGGAAGGGCACCACGCAGTTAATATGGAAGGTTTCAAGTCCGCCAGGGTGGAAGATGAAATGCAGGTTCCAGAATGTGAACCTGAGAAGGTGGAAATCAGAGAGAGGTGTGGTACACTCCCCTCCCCTCCCTAACCTTTCCCACGTTCAATGTGCTTGGGCAGAAGAGTTGTCCAGTTAGATTTTGCAATTGTAACTATTGGTTTGGTCTTTCTGACCCCCAAAGGAAAGCTAAACTTCATCCTCAAAGGTACGACCTCGCGTCTGCTGCTCATAAATATAGGTGGAGGGGGATAAGTTCTAGGTCTCTCAGAGGAGCGGCAAAGGGAAGGGCTCCTCAGCCTGTCACCTTTGTTTCCTTTAAACCTATTCGCGATCTAATTTTATATGTGGACCCACTGTCCACAGAACTGTTAAGTGCCACTGAGGTGTCCATCGTTTGGACAACCCACCTTATATTTAAAGGCATATTAGAATTTTGTGTGGCCAGCACATTTCTTTCAAGGTTTCAGATTATATCATTAGCCATTTTTCTGGATACTGGTGTCGGTATTGTTATAGTAACATCTCTGTGCATAAGAGGAACAGTGTTTTAGCCTCAGGGACCACATGCACCGTAAAGATGATGTAATCAGTCACATGTCTATATTTTGTTGCTCAGTGAGTGATAAGGAACACCACAAGAATGGGTTTGGGAATATCCTGAACAGCAGCTAAAATATCAAATAAATACTCTGATTGAAACGTATCTAACGATGTAGCAGATTTTACAGACTGTTAGCAAATAGAGAATCAATGCTTATAAAACAGGAGAGACTAGAACAGATGGAAATTTCAAGATGGTTTTTCCACTGTGTGAAGTATAAATAGAACATTTCACTGAACTTCTATTTAATTGTGCAAATGGAAGTTTAACTACATGAATACAAGGTAAGTGTTTCTAGTTTATATTTCCAAGTATTTTCACGTGGCTCAGGATCTTATCATCTAGATTTTTTTTTTTAACAGCTTTATTGAGATATAATTTGTGTACCATGTGTCATGCAATTTTTAAGTTGATATTTTCAGGAGGGTTCCACACTTGCAGAGTTCACAGGTGTGGTTTACTGGTCAGCATAACGGATATGTGGTAACACAGACTGCGTCAACCCCTTATGATTGAAAATATTTTTGAGAACTTAGAACAGAAGGAGGGAAAAATCTCCAGATGTTAGTCCACACTATCATAAAGGCCAAACAGGTGAAGCCAAAAGCTACCCGTATGGCCAGAGCTGAGCTCTGGCTGGACACACTGCCTCTGTGCAGTGGCTTCGATGCTTGGATGCCTGGGGACGCCTGTGTGACCTCCAGGCAAGCACCTTATACCACCACGACCTGCTCCAGGTCAACTTGGGGCCTCTTGTGTTTTAAAGGACTGTAGAGTTGGAAATAAAAATACCTTTCCTTTTGTGGCCAAACATAAGCTCTCTTTTGTCTTGTCCCCTTTTAGGTATGAATTAAGTGAAAAGATGTTATCTGCATGCAACTTACTGAAAAATAACATAAATGACCCCAAAGCTTTGACCAGCAAGGACATGGTGAGTCTTCCTTACAGACACTGTCCCCAGTCCGTACAAAGGACCCGAGTGGACCCCATTGTGAGGGTGTCTCTTGCCTGCCCTGAGCTGTTGTCACTCGTGTGCCTTTCCCCGAACTATTTCTCACTCGTGTATGCAGAGTGGGCCTCACGCCCATTGAACGGAAGGCGAACTGCAGTCAGGCGTCAGCTTTCTACAGGTTCTGCTTCTGCTCACAGAACCTTGTCATCCAGGGAGAAGAGTCACCAGAATTTTTTTTTTTTTTTTCAAGTTGGCGTGTGTTTTTCAAAGCAACCTCTCTGGGCCGAGGTCAGCATTCCTTTCAATTATGAAACTGTGTATTAAGTTCTGATGTGGAATGCAGGCAGCCACTATTTTTAAACTTAGGAGTGACTGTACTTGTCATTGTCGCACACTTTGAGAGACTTGGAAACACGCGGCAGAGAAGCTGGGGGTCGCTTTGGGCACATGAATGGCCCAGCGAAGGACAGGTGAGCGTTTCCGTGGCGATGGTGCTTCTGATACCATGGCCGAGCTCGTCGCTCCCTCGTGTGCTGATGACGTTTGGAGGTGCAGCTCCTCTCGCAGTCAGACTGGCCCTCTGACGGACACTTCTCGCAGCACAGTGAGAAAAATGTAAATTCTCAGTTACGTTAGATCCAGTTTGCATTTGAATATTTGCATCTTGTTAATGTGAAGTTTTATGCTGCATCTGTCAGCAGCCAGTGAGAAAGTTGATTTCTAAGTTTCAGAGGATTATGAAGTTATGAAACCAAAATGTTAGAACAAGAAGGGACTTCAGGGGCTGCCTAATCCTGGAAAGGCGCAGTTTTCATCATGTACAACACACACAATCTGAAGAAGAGCTGGTGACAGCCATCACAGGCATGAGAGGTCCCTGGGCGTGCACACCTGTGAGGCCACTGTATTCTGGTATATCCTGTCTTAACTGAGGCCCTAGAGATTATGAGATTCGTCTAGAGCTAGTTAACTAGCTACTAGTCAGTACTGGGGCTAGATTTTACCTGTCTCAAGTCCTGGTCCGTGTTTTATTTCTCCTCTCTGAATCCTTTTTGTTAAATTATGTTTTCTTCACCCATTTGTTTACATTGCTATAGAAACTTAAATTTATCAGAGCCAGCTGTGTCTTGACATTGAATCAGTGTGCTGAGGAAGGAGCACGGCGGTGATGTTTACAGAAGGAAATACTAAATAAAACCCCTGACCTAGAGGGATCACAGAACCACATGTTGAACTCCATCAGCATAAACTAAATCCCTGTCCTTGCTTCAGTCACAAATAGCAAAACCAGGAAACGTCACTGCAGTGTTCATATTTCCCACAAGGTTTAACCTAAACTTAAAAACTGGTGCCTCTGAACCCTAGGTCTTATAGCCATAATAGACTTTTTCTTCTACCATTCCCAAAATATTGGTGCTGTGGCCCCAGGTTGCCAAGCATGTTGTCACATGTCACATGTCACTCTGTGCTCAGTACCTTTTTGCTTAAGTTGAACCCACTTGGTGAAAAAGTGTTTAAAGCATTGTTCTGTGAAAAGTGGGAGACACCTGAATGATGACATTGCCGGGGCCAGGTAACCATCACAGGACAGCACGTATGTATCCGTAACAGACTTCGTCACCCAGATGACACAGTTCCCTTCCCTCTGCGTGATGATGGACTCCAGAGAAATGGAAATCTGAATATGTAAAAGAGTGAGCAGAAGAAAACATGTGATGCATTTTTTTCCAACCCAGGACGCTTTTTACCAGGTGGCCCAAAGTATGACCGAATGGGCTAAAACTGAATAATCGGTAGCAGGATGATAAAGATACAGAAGCTGTACAATTCCAGCTCCAGCCTCTGTAGAAAGGGGACTTCCTGGGTTCTGGTGCTTTTGACAGAGGCGGTCCATCTTTCTCTGATATATTTTGAAGTCTTTAAAGAGTGAGCAACAAGGGGCACCTGGCTGATTCAGTACAGCACGTGACTTTTGATCTTGGGATCGTGAGATCACGAGGCCCAAGCCCAAGCCCCGCATTGGGCACAGAACTCACTGTAAAAAACAAACAAACAAACAAACAGAAAAACAAGCAAAGCACAAATGAATGGATGGTAAACTCATGTAAAAGAGGGCTCATGGAAGAAGTGTTATAGCTCTTCCCATCACCAGCAGTGGCTACCCACAGTCTGCACCGAACTTCATACGGTCTGGGATTGACTTGATTGCCCAGGAAACAAACGCCATGTTCGTGTGTCCACAGCCCAAGGGAGGGCGCATGGGGCTCGTGATCAGATGCAGAGGATCCTGAATGAGAAATGTCATTTGTTTGGGACCTGCTTTTTAAGCCCTTTCCATGGTTGAACGTTTGTATCTGGGATTGGAGTGACAATGAACTGACTACACGCTTACAGTCTCCCAGCCCAGTGCTGTGGGGATGTTGAAGGAGTTGAGGTTGGTCTGTATAGGAAGAAAGCAGCATCATCAAGTGTGGGTGAGGTCACTTCTTCTGTCCCGACTACTCTGAAAATCAGGTGCAGGGCCAGCACAATTACATAATATTAATAGTTCGTTTATCACTGGAGCCAGGCCTGAGCGTTTTCATGTGTATTGCCTCGTTTGTCCTCCTGGCGAGTGCTGTGGGGCAAAGGTATTCTTACCATCCCCGTTTTGCAGATGTGTAAACTTAGGCACAGAATGAGTGTCTTTCCCAGGATTGTACGGCCCACAAGTAGCAGAGCCAGATTTTGAACCTTGCTGGTGGAGCGCCTGAGTATTGCTGTCTGACCTCTTCTTTAGAAGTTAGAACGTGTCTGTCGTTGAAAAGCAGGAGGGACGTTCCAGTTTGGAGTTTGAGGCTTCTCTTAGGGCTCTGCGTTTCATTAGTCATTCTTTGAGAGCAAATTCTAACTGCACGCACCCTGACTATAAAAGGCCTCATTTCTTGGGCTGGCAGCTGGGTCTCAGAAAGGTCTATAAATAGAAGAACTAATGCCCCTTGCTGGTGTCTTGGCAGCGGTCCTGTCTGAACACCCTGCAGCACGAGTGGTTCCGCGTATCCAGTCAGAAGTCGGCCTGCCCGGCCATGGTAGGGGACTACATAGCTGCTTTTGAGGCTGTCTCCCCGGACGTCCTGCGCCACATCATCAACATGGCGGATGGCAACGGCAACACGGCCCTCCATTACAGCGTGTCACATTCCAATTTCGAGATCGTGAAGCTGCTCTTGGACGCCGGTGCGTTGGCCGTCCTGGTCTCTTCCCCTCAGCACTTGGGGTGGGACTCATCTCAAAGAGGCTGGTTGAGCCACACCTCAGTTCTGTGACCACCCTGACACCCTTTCCATTGCTTTTCCGCATGATGTGGCCAAGAATGTCATCCTTGAGTCACTGAGGGGAGGCGTGAAATGGAAACAAAGCAGGGTGGCACGGATTCCACGTCTGTTTGGAGGGGAGGTTTTAAGGATAGTCTTGCTGCAGTTCCACTGAGTTTAGGCGAGGTATATCCCTGGAGGTGAACATGACTCAGGGTCCCTCCTGAGCTGAGTCATGCAGGCTGGGCGGGTGCGCTCTCAGGAGACAGATCACTGCTCGTAGGGCCAGAGTCACAGCTTTGGTGTCCCCAGGCTGCTCTTCCTGTCCTGGCTCCCCGACCCCATCCAACTGCCTCACAGATATGTACAGTTAGCCGAGATGGGGACCATGCAAAGCCACTATACCAGATTATAGTAGAATCATCACCAATTTTATTCCCACCAAAATATACCTTGTTATTGACAACTCAGCATAGAGTGAAGAAATTGTTACTCTTCTCTCTGAGCCATAGTAATGAGGACAGTGACAAATCTTGTTTATAACTGGAATATCCCATCCCAGAATATAGCCTCTGACGTGTATTAAACATGAAGCGAGGGTGTGCTAGATAGAAGGGGTCCCCTTGGAAAATTGGGAGCTTCCAACTTTTTGTTCAAATAGAGCAGCCAGTGGTTCACCTAGTCCCCAAGTGACTCTGATTTATTTTTGAAATACATATTTTAACTTCTAGTATGTGACTGATACAGAACTTATAGTACTTTGGTCTAATTAGTGAGAACAGTGTGAACATTTGATTTAGAATATGCAATAAAATTGTCCAGTTTTCATGTACTGTTTCTTGATTCAACTCTCCAATTTCTTCTACTCTGTTTTGGGGAAATTGAATTAATGCAGAGAAGTAACTGGGCAGATTTATCGTCTTTTCTAAGTTTGCTTATTCCCAGCATATGGGGCTATGTGAGGCTAAAACTGCTTCCATCTAATGAGAAGGAATTCCAAGCCTCCTTCCCAGAGGATAAACAGAGCTGCTGATACTGTCAGGCCACGTTGTTGTCTCAACAGAAAAGTGGTTAATATCCAGAAAAGCTAAACAGATTTCAGATTTTTTGCTCTTGAAAGCAACAGTTTAATCTACCCTTGGAAAATTTGTGTGGATGAGATATTTTGGTAAATCAAATGATTTCAACTCCATTGTTGGATGGCTTTGGTTAGTCACCCTTCTGGGTTTACTTAGCTTTGTACTGGTCACCATTACAGGCTGTGATTGGGGCTCCATACGGTGTGTTGGTGAACGTGGGTGACTGGCAACCATCTGTGAGGGAGTGAACATCACAGATGAGGAGCCTCTGAGAGCATGTTTGCCCACGTGCTTCTCCATCACCCAGCATTTTCTTTTCTTTTTCCCTTTCTACATAAAAAAACATGCCCTTGTGTAAATACCATCATGTTCCTGGTATGCAGTTATTTTAGAACTCAAGGGACGTTTTGTGGTAGTACCTTCTCTTTTCACCCCTTAACGATGAAACATCCTGAACATTTTAACTATATTTGGTCACATGTGAAAGCTGCTTTCCTGCATTCTCCATTCCTTTCATTTTATTAGAAAGTGCTAAAGGAATTTACTAAGGGTAATTGAGCCCCCAAAGCCTCCTTAAGAATTACAGGAATGGCTGGGGCACCTGGGTGGCTCAGTCGGTTAAGCGTCCGACTTAGGCTCAGGTCATGATCTCGTGGTCCGTGAGTTCAAGCCCTGCGTCGGGCTCTGTGCTGACAGCTCAGAGCCTGGAGCCTGCTTCAGATTCTGTGTCTCCCTCTCTCTCTGACCCTCCCCTGTTCATGCTCTGTCTCTCTCTGTCTCAAAAATAAATAAACATTAAAAATATATATATTAAAAAAAAAAAAAAGAATTACAGGAACGGAAAAGGTCGGGTTTATTGTGTCTGTCAGTCCTCACGGTTTCTTAACTGCATTTGCTCTCAGACCAAGTTCCTAGAACAGCTTGATAGGTGTCGTGGGGTTGGAGTCCGGCTTCCAAGGGCCCCAAGCAAGTCAGGGTAGCAAAATCAGGGTGTCAGAACAGGTACTGATGGCTGAGCAGGTAACACCATGGTGTTCTCTGCATAAGCCTTTACAAGTCCCTCCTAAGTATTTGTAGCTTTCACTGCCTTCTTCATTGCAAAACAGGGGTCCCCTTAACATAGATTAATATCCACATCCCAACATCTTTGTTTACCCTTCAAAGCAACCATTTCCTAGACCAAGCCCCCTGACTTCGGAGCTTCTGAAGGTCAGCCACTAGTTGGGAACAAGAGGTACCGTGGAAGCTTACTGTCACTTCTGCTGCTTCTGGCCTCACACAGTACCAAAGAGACCTTTTTTCTTGGTTTGACATGAAAACGTATTTTGCGTTTCCGTCTGAGTCACTCTGGGACTTGGAGCACCTGAGGCCATTTCACTGGCCTCCTCCAAACCCCGTTCCCTCAGGTGCTGGGGAGAAGGGACGCTGTTGGAAGGCTTCTCCCTAAAGGGACACGTGTCTTTGCAGACGTGTGTAACGTGGACCACCAGAACAAGGCGGGATACACCCCCATCATGCTGGCAGCCCTTGCCGCGGTAGAAGCAGAGAAGGACATGCGTGTCGTGGAAGAGCTCTTCGGCTGCGGGGACGTCAATGCCAAAGCCAGCCAGGTGAGCGCGCTGCGTCCCGGGCCCGCGCTTGCGCAGCTCTGACCCGCACCTTCCACCGCTGAGCATGCGCTTCCGCAGCTCTAGACCCGCGCGGGCCCGGGGCCCTGCTTCCCAACACTGAGCATGCGCCCCAGACCGTGCCGCGCTTCCGCAGCTCTGACCTGTGCGGGCCAGGGCCGTGCTTCCCGTCACTGAACATGCGCTTTGGGGCCCGGCCTCGTGTCCGCGTGGCTGCGTGGCGGTCCATAGCGACTGGGCAGAGCTGTGAGGTACTGGCTTCAGCTTCACCTTGCAGGCTCCCCACTCCCCGGCCTTGGCGCTGCCTCTGTTGGGAGCAGTGTGCATGTAAACCGTAGGTCAGCCTGCATCTGGGGGCCCGGGAGTCTCCACCGACTGCTCAGCGACAGTTGCTTCCCGACTGTCTCCATATCGTAAGCAGAGCGTGCGTGGTGCAGATGTGTTCACAGTTGGACTTTGAAGCACCTTTGAACTTGCCAGCTTCTTGCTGTAACCCGATAGATCCTGCCAGCGACAGGCGAAAACTGACCCATTACTTGACGTTGCTTAGCTCGTAGCTCAGAGTGAGAAACTCTTTCTCCCTCCGTGCCTGCCACCGCACAGCCCCACGTTAATCCCACATGTGCTTCCTTCCCTGTGTCGTCATGCCATCCCCCCCCCCCCCCCCCCCGTCTGGCCCCCCCCCCCCCCCCCCCCCCCCCCCCCCCCGGCGTAGATGCCCCCCCCCCCCCCCCCCCCCCCCTGGCTGGCCCCCCCCCCCCCCAATCTGCCAGCATGTGCTGCTGAAGCGCCCCGCCGTGCCTCCCCACAGGCGGGACAGACAGCCCTCATGCTGGCGGTCAGTCACGGGCGGATCGACATGGTGAAGGGCCTGCTGGCCTGCGGGGCCGACGTCAACATCCAGGACGACGAGGGCTCCACCGCCCTCATGTGTGCCAGTGAGCACGGGCACGTGGAGATCGTCAAGCTGCTGCTGGCCCAGCCGGGCTGCAACGGCCACCTAGAAGACAACGTAAGTGGCTCCCACGGGCCCTGCAGGGGCCACGGGGAAGGGAAAGAGCACATCCTCCCTGATGCTCTGTGGGGATTTCTGTTGTGGTCCGGGCCACCTCCTTTCCCCGTCTGGCTTGGCACCGCTTACCGTGTGCAAACTGACACTTGATTCAACTAGAGCGGAAGGCAGGAAGGTCGGCGGGCCTCGGCCCCCTCATTCGTTACAGGAGGAGGGGTGACGGGCATGGGTGAGAACCAGCTTGCCGAAGGGCCATAAACGGATTTACAACACAGAATAGAGCCAGCGTGGGCAACTTGCAGGCCCACGAAGAGGAGAGGACCAGGTCCCCAGTCCTGGAAATCTGGACTGCGAGTTGTTCCGGGCTGGGTTATTGCATGCCTTGATCCACTTGTTAGCACACTGAAACGCTTTCCCACCCGTGAAATGAAGGCAAGCCTGCCCTTCCCTGGGGCCCGTCAGAGTGGCTGATTCATGCAGCTCCTCAGCCATCGGCCCTCCAGACCATCCCGGCTCCTTTGAGCACACCTCCCCCACTCCTGCTCTGCTTTTCCATCTTCCGCATCCGATCCGTTCTCCCGGTTCCTGAGCTGTCCCTGTTCGAGATAACCCCTGGCCCGGGACACGTCGTAAGGAAAGTTGCAGCTTCCGGATGTCTCCGGATCAAAGGGGAAGAGTACCAACAGGTGAAGGCCCAGGAACTAATATTTGGGTGGTGACATGGTTCCAAGTGCAAAGGTCACAGAAGTCAGGCTGGATTGGTTCTATTTTGGAAAGTTTGTCTCTGTGGAGCACAGGTTTGGACCAGAGCTTCCTTCAGATCAAAACACTAAAACATTAGAAGGAAAATATCCTTTTTTACACTTAATGTCGGGTCCCTGTGGGCCCAAGCCAGCAGGAAGAGCAAACCCGTGCAGGTATTTACTGGTACCAAGGGCTGACGGGCTTCCGCAGATGCACGCACTTCCCTGGGAGTGAACGCCTTCCGCTGGAGCAGGGAGACAGCTTCCACCTCCCCTTTCCTCAAGAGCAGTTTGTGTTTCATGTGTCTTGTTTTTCGTTTGCTTATACTTTACTCTTCGCTTAGCAAAGAACAGCCTGTAAATGTGGTAAGAAGAGGCCAGAGAACCGCAGTGGCTTCCGGAAATGCTGGCCACCTCAGCTAATTGTCTGCTTCCTTATGCTTAATGGAAGACGAGGGCATGCAGCTGGCCTCCCCTGGACAAGTCGCTCCGAGTATTCTGGGTGGGAGGGAAGGACCATAGATGCCAGCCACATGGGAATTGTTTCCTGCTGCTAGGGACCATAAGGGAATCCTTATTCCAAGACCAGATGGAAAATAGTTTGTGCTGGGTTTTTTTTGTTTGTTTTTTGTTTGTTTTTGCTTTATTCCTCCTTTACATCCTCTAAATCCCTGCAATTTAATGGGAACCAAACATTTCACTGGAAACTTTTTAACTTTTCCATATTTAGTGTTTCCCCCCATACTTTTCTTTTAAAATTCTTTTTAATGTTTGTTTTTGAGAGACACAGAGTGCAAGTGGGCGGGGGGGCAGAGGGATAGGGAGGCATAGAATCCAAAGCAGGCTCCAGACTCTGAGCCTGGCTCTGAGCCCAGAGCCAGATGCGGGCATCGAACTCAGGAACCGGGAGACTGTGACCTGAGCGGAAGTCGGAAGCTTAGCCAACTGAGCCCCCCCCCCCCCCAGTCACCCCACCCGCATGTTTTCATAAGATGTATTTCTGCAAGGCAGCAGGATTCACAGCATTCGATTGGGGGTGATCAGGGCTGGAGGAGGGACTCCTTCCGGAAGAGGAAAGCTAAAAGATCTTTGACAAATTGCAGGGTGTCAGAACACACTGTGGTATTGCCTGCTCCCTTGGAAATATAAGGAAAAAAGAAACTATGTTTCCACCCACATCTTCCCCTAGAGCCCCCAGCTGGTGGGAAGAATAGTTGAGAAATTTCTTTGCAGGCAGCCTGCATTTGTTGAGCACGTACTGTGCACACATCTACACTCTAACCACCGTGAGCCAGAGGGGATGAGGTGATTCTTCTCCAACTGGGACTTCCCCATTGTGGATGCTGTGCCCCATTCATCCTTAGGGCTTAGCACACAGAGGTCCGGAAAAGTCTCCTGAAGAACTGAACAAATTTGGGGAACTTTATCAGTTCTTGGAAAGTATTTGTTTTGCTCCCATTTGGCTGTCCGTAAGTGTGAGAAACCCAGCCTGGCTTGTTCTTTCCTTAAGGACGGCAGCACGGCACTCTCGATAGCCCTGGAGGCGGGACACAAGGACATCGCCGTTCTCCTGTACGCCCATGTCAACTTCGCGAAGGCCCAGTCTCCGGTCAGTGTTGTGCATTTGACATTTGTGAACAGGCCGAAATCCAGCAGGCTGGCCGGCCCCCCTCTTCGGGAGCTGGCAGGCAGTGCGGGTTTTCTGAGGATTCTGAAAATGGGAGTTTTAGTCTGGAACTTGAGAGTTCATGATTTTTGCCCCGCCCACAAGGCCAGGAGTGCTGATGGTTAGCAGCACAGAGGCTGGGCACCTGCTTGTCCTTGGGAAGCAAACATTCGCTTATGCCCTCCTCACGTGAAGGGTTTATTTCTGGACAGAATTATCCAAGTGGCACATCGTGTGCCCGTGAGTACATATTGCTACGTTCCTGGCATTTTTCCTAAAGCAGACAGTAAGCAGCAACCTCTGTTCCCAGAGCCCACTCTTAGCAGGACAGCGACTTCCCAGGACAGCCGGACAGCTGCTCAGAGCAGCTCCTGCTGATGGGTCTGTGTCCCCTGTCCCAGCTGCCCTCACGCTGGCTCACAGGTGGTTGTCAGCTGTGGCGGGCACAGCCCCTGTTATAGAGGACACATCTGCTTGAGGTCACTCATTAACTGTCCCCCCCCCCTTTTTTTTTTTTCCTTTCCTGGTCTCTAGGGCACCCCCAGGCTTGGAAGGAAGACATCTCCTGGCCCCACCCACCGGAGTTCATTTGACTGATTATATGCAAATAGCCGTCCATTTACATGCCACCACTAAGCTGCTAATTGTTCCTCTTGGGGTGACAGATACTGAATGTATGCGTACTGTGCCTGAGCTCACCAGCAAACAGAACGGGTAAGCCAGGGCGGAAGCCTGGAGCTGCACGGTGGGGGCGGAGCCAGCAGGGGCGTGCCGCCCGGCACACCCCGCCTCCCACCTGGCCGCCTTCCCTGTGCGCGGGGCGCGCCCACCCCCGTCTCTGTTGCTGTCGAGTCTCTGCTCCGTTATGTACAGTCGTAGGATACGGTGACCTGGCCTGAGCGGGCAGCCCCTACTCCCTTCTCTCCCGCCCTCGCCACTGGCGAGAAGCGTCAGGTTCTCACTGGCTTGGCGTTCTTAGCAATTGTCTGCAAGTATTTATATTTACCCCTTGTGGAGCCATTGGAAAGCTCTGAAAATCCCATTCCGGGAGGGTTTTGTTGATTTTCCTTTTGTCTTCACTGTTGGAAAGCGAGGGAGTGGAGATGACCAATCGTCAGCACCTTGGGCCTGGCCTGGTAGATTCCTGGTTTAAAAATAGAAGACAGAACTCTCGGAAAGTACAAAACTTAATGAAAAGAAAGCTTTTCGGTTGGGTTTATCTGGGTGGGTGTTATTATATGACTTTTTATATAAAAGGCATCTATATAAAATTGACACAGTATTTTCACCTTTTATATTCCGTCGTCATTGAGACATGAAGAAGTACGTGTAACATTACCATGTTTTTAATTAATAATTGCACAAATCTGTACCTAATGACAAGGGTTGAATCACGTTAGAGGAATTGGCTATATATTTGCCTCTAGAGAAACATAGTGTAGTTCTCCACGTATTTATGGATTCCTTTCTACCATGTCACATTTACTTTGGTCTTAAATGTATTTAAATGTTTGAAGTGCCTTAGACTCTTGCCATATTTTCAAAATAAAATTTCATTAAGTGCTCTTGCTTGTCCCGGCTTCATCTCTGACAGCTGTCTGCCCGATCCTATTGACTTACAGCAGTGGCAGCAAAAGCTGACGGATTGTGCCGGCAGGGACTGCTGGCCCGCTGGTCTTGCACTTGGACGAGACGAGACACCTTCTGAGAGCACTGCGTTTGCATGGCTCTGCCCGTTACTCAGGTTGCACGTCGGGAGTCGGAAATTTAAGGCCTTATTAGGCACACAGCTCATCAGACAGGTAACTTCCGAGTGGAGGCGACGAGTTAGCTCTTGTCAGGCCTCTGGTCCTGGTTTCGGGTACAGCTGCTGGGTGACTGCACCTGCCTTGCAGCCTTTTCTACAAAGTGAAGGGGATCCAGTCTATCTCGTTTCAATGAAGAAACGTGGCCGCCAAAATGCAAATGAGGTGCATGGGCCCGGTTGCCAGTGGTGAATTTTAACCCAGGCCATTTATGAGGTGTACCAGAGAATCATCACGGGTTCTTGCACGTTTCTTTCCCTTCTTCCTCTTTCCTTCTTCTCCTCTGCTCATTCATTGCTGGGCTTGAGAAAGAGACCAGAGAACAGATGTTCCCAGCAGGTGTGCACCACGATGCCTGTCCTAGAAAGCCTGTTGTTTCACAGGCTTAGAGGTGTGGTTGTTTAGAGAACAACTCAGAGGAGCTCTGAAAAGTAGCACTGGGAATTGAGGCCAACTTGGGGCCGTATGTGATGGCCCCCAAGTCCCATGCCGGGACATCTAGGGCAGAAGGACCATCCTCTTCCATGAACCGTGAAAGTGAAGTCACAGCTGCCTGGGGACGCGAACATCTTTGTCCATCCCGGGGTAGCTCAGGGATTGGCACTAAATTTCAGTTCGCATAGTTATTCAAGCTCCTTCAGACCTGAAAGAGCACAATAAATTAAAGCAGAAGGTTGTGTGTGTGAAGAAAAGTGGCGCTGTGAGTTCGGTACCCTTTAATGGCATGACGTGCCTTTTGAGCAGGGAGGGCTGCATCTCTGCTGGTTTGTGGTCCAGGGAGTTTTGTTCTGTTTGACAAGAGAAGTCATTAATAATGTCAGTGCATGAGCAAACAAATTCCTACGTCTGTGGTTCATTGCAGATTTCTTATGCTAAATTTTGCAAAAGAAAATGAGTGAGTGTTTTATCATGGAGTGTGGTCTTAACTCAATACAGAATCGAGCTGCCGGGAGCTCTGCTTTGTGCCTTGTTTGCTCTGCTAACACTGGGCACTTACAAGGCTTTTTATTTTGGGATCTTGGCACATTATATAAACCATCCTGATTGTCCCCCATTGGTGTAGCTGCAGTTTCTTGAGCCACAAGTCTATAAGGCTATAAAGGAATGTGTGACAGGACACTGGGGCAGGTTCCCCCACGTGAGGCCGGCCTAGGGCTGGAGACTCCCGATCTTGTTTTCTGGCAGATGTGATGAGAAGCCTAAATCTGTAAGTGACAGCCTCTGTTTTCTTACCCTGGAAAATTAGAAGCTGAAGACACCCCTAGACAAAAGGGTAGAGCAGTGGGAACTTTGAGACTTTAACATTAAGAAACAAAGGGACGCCTGGGTGGCTCAGTCAGTTGAGCGTCTGACTGTGGCTAAGGTCATGATGTCAGGGTTTGTGGGTTCAAGCCCCCAGTCGGGCTCTGTGCTGACAGCTCAGATCCTGGAGCCTGATTCTGACAGATTCTGTGTCTCCCTCTCTCTCTGCCCCTCCCCCACTCACACACATGCTTACTCTCTCTTTCTCTCAAAAATAAATTTAAAACATTAAAAAAAAAACACAACAAAAACGTGAAATACAACTTGTCCTGCTCCACCGTGGCTTAGTGGACTAAACCCTGTGTGGGGGTGGGGAGGGCTGGGGGAGCCTTGCTGCTGGAGAAAGTTACCAGGAGTATGCGTTCTAGACCAGCCCCCCCCCCCCCCATAAGTGGAGTGCTGGGCTCTGGGGCTCTGGCTTGTAACTTGCCAGTCCTGTGGCGGGAAGATTCGCGGGTGTGCAGGTGTGTGGTAACCCTCGCAGATGGGATCAGGTCCTAATGAGTAATTTTTTGCCTGTTTGGTGGGAACTTCCGCGTCCACGGCACGCGTCAGAAATGGTTGCAGGACCTGGGGAAAATGCCCATTCTGAGCTTCACCCGAAGCAGCAGCAGCCCAGGTGTTTCTCAACACGGCCTTTGGTCCACACTGAGAACTGTTTTAGTCCCAAATTAGGAGAACTACCGTAGTTCTTTTGTATACAAGTTGGATGGGGCAGAGACAACAGTAACAAAACAAGAGGCATTATGCTGCATCTTTTATCTTGGGTGTATAAGGAGCCCTGGTAGTCTGTGTGTGTCCGTGTTGGATGGCATTTCCGTAACTCCGCAGCAGTCGTTTCTAGAAGGCCAGGAACCATGGCTGCCATGGGGAAGGCAGTACTTCAGGGACAGAGGTTGAGCGTGCAGACAGCTCTTGGAGTACTTTCCCAAGTTCATCTTGCTCTTGCCCTCTTCCTCGGGAAGGAGAACTGTTTCCACACAGGAAGAAGGCCGTGACCCGTTGCTTTGGCTTTGGAAGAAAGAGAGTTTTCTCTTTTCTCTTGTACTGAAAGAACAATTCTTTTTAAGCCCTGGGCCTTAGCCAGAGACTCAGCCCGAGACCGTTCTACTTCCTGCCATAAGGAAATTACTAATCATATGTTTACTCTGCCATTACGCCACACGGCTGTAATTTAGAAGCCAGCTGATTATAAAAGTATATTTACAGTCCGTTTTGCCAAAGACGATTACCACAAAAGGATGTGGCCGAACCGGTGGCCACAGTGTTCCAGGGCCGCACGTGCTCACGCTCCCTCCCCGCCAAAGTCACTGGTGGTTCTCCAGGGTGGGGAGGGGGGATGGGAATTGGGAAGGCACAGTCAGCTCTGGAAGTGTGAAAGGTGGAATTAGCACTTAGAGTCGTGTCCCTGGGACCCGCGGCCTGAATTCCAGCAAGGATTCTGTGGAGCCCTAGAGCGCAAAATACCACGTGCTGGTGCAGAGGCGTCCGATTGGACATCGGGGGAGGAGCTGGCATTTGAAGAAACCAGCTGCCCGCTGCCTCTCCGACTCAGATCTTTAGTGATCGAATAGGGATGGGAACCGTATCCCTCGCTTTCCAATGACAGAAGTCGCATAGGAGGTATTCCAAAGAGCAAACGCCAGTCCTGTATTCGAGCCAAAATAAATTTTATACTTGCTCCCCGTTCCCCAACCCGGAAGGATCCAGCTCGTCCCGCCTTAGAACTACCTGCAAGGACGAGGCTGTGTGGTGGAGAGCAAGAGGAGACCCCTGAGCCCAGACTGTCAGGTGCTGCTCTGTCACCAGTGTCGTTCAGGCGGCTCCACACCAAGTACCGGCCGGGCGGGCCACTCGCTTCTCACGTGTCAGGCAGCAGAGGGACTCTGGCTGTGCTCCATCTGCCTTGCTGTGTAATCATGTGCCTGAATAAACAGGTGATAAAGACAAGTCGCTAATTGGATCGGATCCCTGTGAGTTCAGAGGACTCCAGTCCCTCAATCCTATCTAAAATATGTCACCTTTCAGGGGCACCTGGGTGGCTCAGTGGGTAAAGCGTCCCACTCTTCACTTCGGCTCAGGTCACGATCCCACGGCCCCACATTGGGCCCAGTGCTACTACCACAGAGCCTGCTTGGGATTCTCTCTCTCTCCCTCTTACTCTCTGCCCCTCCCCCCCCATGTGCACATGTGTGCACTCTCAAAAAAAAAAAAAAGCCTTTTTTCTTTCTTTTTTTTAAATGATTATTTTTGAGACAGAGAGAGACAGAGCATGAATGGGGGAGGGTCAGCGAGAGAGGGAGACACAGAATCTGAAACAGGCTCCAGGCTCCGAGCTGTCAGCACAGAGCCCGACGCGGGGCTCGAATCCACGGACCGTGAGATCATGACCTGAGCCGAAGTCGGAGGCTTCACCGACTGAGCCACCCAGGCGCCCCAGAAACAAATCCTATTTTTAAAAATTACTCTGTATTCACTATTAAGTACAAAATTAACCTATGCTTTATTTATTTATTTATTTTTTAACGTTTATTTATTTTTGAGAGGGACAGAGACAGAAATGTGAGTAGGACAGCGGCAGAGAGAGAGGGACACATGGAATCCGAAGCAGGCTCCAGGCTCCGAGCTGTCAGCACAGAGCCCGACGCGGGGCTCGAACTCACAGACTGCGAGATCATGACCTGAGCCGAGGTCAGGCACCCAACCTACTGAGCCACCCAGACGCCCCTAAGCCTTTTTTCTTTAAATAAAATATGTCACCGTTTCTCTGCACCCCCCCCCCCCAAAAAAAAAGCCGATCTTCCAAAATGAAGCTCAGAAGTTCAGCTGTCACACTTGGGTTTGTAACACCACCTGCCAAGACTAAGAAGTTCTGGTGCCTGGCTCACAAACACTAGTTGAATGAATGAGCGTAAAAAAAAAAATAGTTGACGTGTGGCGTTGAAAGTCAGGACAGTTACCACTCAGAATGGGGGGGGGGGGGAGATTACTGAGAGGGAGCCTGTGAGGGGCTGGGGAGCCCCTAGGAATAGTTTGTTTCTTTTTTTTTTTTTTAATGTTTATTTATTATTGAAAGACAGAACATGAGAGGGGGAGACACAGAATCCGAAGCAGGCTCCAGGCTCCGAGCTGTCAGCGTAGAGTCTGATGCGGGGCTCGAACCCATGAGATCATGACCTGAGCTGAAGTCAAACGCTTAACTGACTGAGCCATCCAGGTGCTCCCCCCCAACCCCCCGACCGTCTCTTTAATGTTAAAACACAGCTTTGCACAACATGGGGGTTGTGGCCCACTCATAACCCTGGACTGTCCTCACTTGGGCCGATCTCAGATGTTCTGCTTCTTTTTCTGGGTACTCCCTGCCTCTTTCTGAAGTCAGGCTCGGTCAATTGATTGCTTTGGCAATGACACATTTGCGGAGGTGACGTGTCAGTTCCAGGTGGGAGCTCAAAAAGCCAGTGCGTGGCGTGGTTCACTGTGCCCCCTTCTCCCATCACGGTGTCCGTGGCAATAAGTGTCACCTGGGTCCCCTAGTGCCACGTGGAGTACAGTGTCCTTGCCGACCTGATTACAGGTGTGTTGTGACCATAAGTGAACCTTTATGACGTTACATGAGGGGAGTTTGCAGGCGATCTGTCACCACAGCATGGCTGAAGTTGTCTTTGTTGATACAGAAATTGGTTCAGGGAGGTAGATGCTGCTCTAACCGAAGGGCTTGGTAGATGAGTTGTGGACAATAAGAACACTCGCACTGTGGACTCAGTCCAGGACACAGCAACGTATTCGACACTTTTCCTTATTTTCCCAAAGCTACTACGTGCCAGTAGGCTTCTAGATCCACAGGGAGAAGGTGACCCGTTACACAGATGCCTTAGGGCACTAAGGACTAGATGTCTGGGAAGGAAAGCCATCATCCCGTGTACCTCGCGAGGCAGATAGTATCTCATAAACGTGTACTTCTCAAACTTGAGCACACATCAGAATCCCGGGTAGGACTTGTGACAACTCAGATTGTTGGGCCCCAGCCCAGAGCCTCTGATTCGGTCGGTCTGGGAAGAGGCCCGAGAATGAGCGTTTTGAACCGGTTCCCCACTGATGCTGATTTTGCCGGTCTGGAGACCACACCCTGAGAACCACTCCTCACGGGCAGGGAGTGTCATAAGTAGACTCTCCTATCTCAACCACAAGTACTTGCTGGATAGGCTTCCGAAGCGTCCATATTCTTTAATCTCAGTAATATTCGTGATTTCCCGTGACTGAGACATAGCACTTAGCTTGTTCACCGTGGACCTTTTGCTCACAAATATTACAAAGTTGCATTTGCCTAATGGCAGATCTTTCTTTGTAGAGCTTGTGGGATATATTGAGGGTTTATAAATCCGGTGTTCTTGCAGAACTGGGTTTTGGAATACGGCCAGAGGACTTGACTTGAATCACTGCAGTCTTGCGAGAAAAATGATGCACACATTACACTTAGAAAGAAAGAAATCTTTATTCGTGCTGATCCCCCTGAGTCTCTGTGCCGGCTCCCTCGTGAATGCTCATTTCAAAACTACCGTCTCCTGCTGAAACGCCAGTGAGGCACCAGGGACAGGGTGTGCTGTGTTGGTGCCTCCAGCTGCTGTCCCTGAATTCCTCCCTCTGTTGCTGTTCTGCAGTGGGCAGAGACACACAATGGTTTCCCTTCTCAGAGCCAGGGCTGTGGTCATTCACGCCAAGGTCTGAGAGACAGGGACATCTGTGAGGGAAAGCCCCTGGGGCCCCTGGGGCCGACTCGAGGGATCTCCCCACCCAGAGGCACGTGTCCTGCGTGTCCACAGCTCTGGGGTCGGAGATCGAGTTGAGATGAGTAAGAAGAGGGAGGAGAAATTAGTGTTTCCCAGGGAAACTGGAGGCAACTCGTTTCTATCCTCCCCCATCTATAAATTAATCCCTGAGAGACAAGACTCACTCTCGGAAAGTACACTTGCTGACGCTGACTGATGGCAGGCCTTGAATGACCAGAGAACGTTAATGAAGTTCCTCCATATGCCCCATTCAATCACTGTCAGGATACATGACCAGATATATAACCAAATAGCCAGAAGCTTGATGTTGATCTTAAAAACCCTGCGGTGTTTTCTGGTCTGCATAATATTTCAAAAGGTAGGACAGAGTGCTTCAATTTATCTTTCTGTGTTAAGAGTTTGGGGACTCCAGCTCAGGAAGCCAATAATCCTACGATTGCTGGAACAACAGACTTGGATTCATGAATTTGTGTGGCCAGATTCTTATCTGTGCGTCTGATCCACGTTGAAACTCAGGAAGCCAAACACTGCCACTGCCTCCCAGGAAGTCTCATAAAGGCTACCTTTCAATGATCTGTGCACACACTGACCTCTACACGAAGAGGAGTTTTTATCCAGATGCCAACATGAAGAATACTAACTGCTGCGAGCAACCACGCGGTCTGGATAGGGACATCCCGTGTTATCCAGAAGCAGCGGAAATGCGATGTCACTTTTCTTGACTTTACTCTGTCGATCTGATGCCTAATAAAGAATGATTTTTCGCTTCTTGTGCTCGTTCTGTGGTCTCTACGAAGATATTAAACACATCTATAGACTTGAAGACCAGCGAAAGGCGAAAGTTGCTGCTGATAATTCTTCAAAGGGTGCATCTTTCTCTGGTTTATAAGCGGGCATGTCAGTTATCGTGGCCACAGTAATGCTGTGTAACACACAGCCCTCAAAGCCCCCATGGCATAAAGCCATGAGCATTTTTTTATTAAAAAAATTTTTTAGTGTTTATTTATTTTTGAGAGAGAGAGAAACAGAGCACGAGCAGGGGAGGGGCAGAGAGAGGGAGACACAGAATCGGAGGCAGGCTCCAGGCTCTGAGCTGTCAGCACAGAGCCCGATGCGGGGCTCGAACTCACAAACCATGAGATCATGACCTGAGCTGAAGTCGGATGCTCAACCGACTGAGCCACCCAGGTGCCCCAACCATGAGCATTTATTGCTTGAGTGTCTGAGTGGTCCACTGACCATCAGCTCTGCTGACCTTGGCCAGTCTTGCCTTGTACCTGTCAGCTGACAGAAGGTGACTTTAGCCCTGTGACTCGTATCTTCTGGCTGAATAGCCCAAGAACGTTCTGGGGGCCATGACAACGAAGCAAGACGAACAAGCAGACAAGGCTTCTTCAGGCTCAGGCTCACTGCTGGTTCCCCATCATTTCCATGACATTCTCTTGGCCCAAACAAGTCACAAGAGCAGCCCAGGTTCAAAGAGATTGGGAAACAGGTCCTGCCTCTTTAGAGAGTAGCACTCGATGCTACAGTCAGAATGTTTGGCTATAGAAGGAATGAAGGACTTGGAACCATCAAATGCAATACATTTTTCACAGTGAGATCCTTCCCCTAAGTGGTTCTGGCCAGGATTTGGAGACCTATTGGTCTCCTTTAAACACCTGTGGGAAAGGGTGGAGACCGTAAATCTGGTCCCTCCTTGAGGCTAACTGATGTTTGTAGAGTCCTTTCCACGGTGGATGCCTTTGTCACTTCTCAGCCATACCATCATTTGTACCGTGAGCATCGCGCTAGGGGAGCCCCTAACTAGACTTAACCTGCCGAAAGCGTCCAGTGACTGTGAACTTCCAGCAGTAGGCAGAAAGCGGTAGCTTGGACATTATGGGGCTGGCAACCCAGCAGCAGCTGGAAGGGAGGACTTGTCCTAAGAGTCTCGGGAGCCGGTTTCAAATGCTGTTTTTGAGAAGGATCAGTCAAGGTGAGACATGACTGAGGAAGGAACTCAATTCCTCCCGCACGTCCTCATCGGTAGGGGAGTCTGATCTCCACAGCCTTTGGCTTCCTGCTGACACAAACAAAGAGGGGACTGGCCGTGAGTCATGGCTTTCAGGTCCTAGCCAAAAGCATTATTTTTACCCCAGGCCATGGCTACCTCCTGTGGCCAACAGAAAAGGCTCCGCAATCCTTTCTGAATTCTTGTCCGTGGGATTGTTCTGAGGCCTTACCAGGTAAGTCTGGCTCAGGGTAGGGGCAGCTACTGAAAGGCATTACCCTCGCTCCCTGGGGGCTGTTCCCAGCCTAACGTACCCCACGCTGCTGGGGCGTTGGCTGTGCTGACTGAGGGGGTGTGCATGTGGAGGCTGGCGGAGAGGCGGTGGGCAGAGAGAAGAGCTTTACCACTTGCCAGTGATGTGAAGAGCTTTACCACTTGCCCTCACTGCCTACACACCTTCTAACCCTCTGGCTACTCTGTGTCTAAACTGTCTGCTGAATCTGTTCAAAATATGGAGGCATGTGTTCCCGGGTTCCACTGGAAAGGTCGAGCCGCCTGCATCATAACTTTGATCAAGCACAAGAAACACCCTCGTAGACAAGTAGAACCGTGTAACTCACACACACCGGGCACCCCATTGATGACGATGCCCTGACCCTCCTGGCCCTCACAGAGGAAGGCTGGAACATCCCATGGCCTGTGGCTAAGGTGGACTTCTCGTGGCTGCTTCAGGGAGAGAGCCCAGACCAGGCCAGGTGGCCCCACAGCCAAAATGGCAATCAGGAGAGGCCTTGTTGGCCGCGGTCTGGAGGAGGGTGCCCGAGTACGGTTCACAACCCGCCCCGTGAGGCAGATTCTGCAGGGTGTTCGTGGAGAGCCCAAGGCGGCCAGTCACACATCTAAAGGGCAGTTGGGCAAAAAGGGAGAAAGAGGGGCTCTGTCCTTCTCCCGGAGAAGGACGGTCCCAATGCTAAGCCAAAAATCCTACTCCCAGCACGGTACACATTTAAATGGCTCCCCCCAGGAGAGGGTGAAACAGGACACCGCTCTTTCAGCTAAGTCAACCGAAGTCAGAATGTGCTCCGCTGGCGTGAAGGGGTGTGAGAGCTCGCGTGGGCATCCTGAGGTCCCACCAGCAGTGAGACTGCTCAGTCTAAGCCACCAACGCTGTCCCTTCGTGCCCTGCACGGCCTGGCCTGTCAGCTCCCCCTAGCGGCCAGTGGTGGACACGCCCAAGCGTTTGCCAGTCTCCCCCGATCGTGTTTTCCACACACGCAGTCATGGTGGCAAAATCCCTGTTACTATAAGCCCTTTAAAAAATCGAATAAATCCAGAATTTCAGTTTGTACCACATAGAGCAATGGTTAGTAATAGTTCATGAAACGACATACATACGTGTGTGCACACACATGTATGTTCTGGGTCACAAGGTAAGAGGTCTTGGTTTACAGAGGGTAGAACGGAAGTCTAAGAATTTGCAAAAACCAGGTCCAGAACCTGATGCAGCCAGGCCGTCGTAGTTGTAGTTCCTCCCGGCAAGGAATGCAGGGAGGAACCCTGTCAAGCACCCATTGTGACTCATTCTGAGTCAGGGACTGGGGACTGGGGACTGGGGGTGGGGCACAGCCCTGAGTAGGGGAAGACCAGCCCCTCCCCATGGAGGGGCTAACAATATAGTTGTCAAACGGCCGCACACAAGTAAAGAAAAGCAAGTTATGGAGCAGCGGGCAACTGAGAAGGGATGGCAGGTTGGTGGAGCCCAGAGTAGGTAGGGGAGCTCCCGGGACAGAGAACGGGGGCTGGGAAGATTTGTCCAGACTTGTGTCCCGAAGGAAGCAAAGGGCCTGAAAGTGCCCGAAAGGAAGGGAGTTTACCCACAGCAGGCTCAGGCTGGAAAGGGCTTTGGGGCTAATGTCACCACCTCATGTTTTCCCCTGGTAACCCATATTTGTGGCCTCACGGACTATACAAGTTCAAAGTTTATAGCAAGTGCCTTTCTCTTTCAAAGCTTCTCTCTCCCTCTCTTATTTTGGTTTCTTTTGTTTGATTTTTTTTTTTCACGGTGGTAAAATAACGCGTAATACAAAGTTTGCCATTTTAATTCTTTTTAAGCGTATAATTCAGCAGCGTTTAAGTACATTCACACGGTTGAATAACCATTGGCACCCCCCATCTCCAGAACCTTCCTCATCACCCAAAACAGGAGCTAACCGTTGAGCGTTAACTCCCCACCTCCCGTTCCCGCTCGCCTCCGGTAGCCCCGGTTCCACTTTCTATTTCTGTCAATTTGTCTTTCTAGATATTTCACATAAGGGCAATCAATTTGTCTGCTTGTGTCTGGTTTATTTCACTTAGCATAAGGTCTAAATTTCATCCATGTTGTGGCGAGAGCACTACATTTTTATGGCTGAGTGATGGTGCGTTGTATGTTTATCCATTATCTCTTGATGGGCTTGTTACCACCACCTCCCTTTAAAATGCAGGAACTGGGGGCGCCTGGGTGGCTCAGTCGGTTAAGCGTCTGACTGTGGTTCAGGTCTTGATCTCACAGCTCATGAGTTCGAGCCCCGCATCAGGCTCTGTGCTAACAGCTCAGCTTGGAGCCTGCTTCAGATTCTCTGTCTCCCTCTCTCTCCGCCCCTCCCCTCCTCTCTCGCGCTCTCTCTCTCTCAAAAATAAATAAACGTTAAAAATATTTTCTTAATGAAGAAAAAAAAAAGAAGGAACTGAGTAGCTCAGAATTCCCCCATTTCTTAATGGGAAGCCTGATTAGAGAGTTCCAGGCCTCCTGCCTCCTAGGCCGAGACTGTCACTACTTCAAGTCACCAACACGACATCCCTTCATTTCACATTCTGCTCTGGTTTCATATGGTGAAAAATAACAATTTCTTATATACCAATGCATACTAGGCTTTGTTCTGAGTGCTTTAGGCATATTGACTCATTTTCTCCTTACTGTAAACCTTCCCCTTTTCTACAGATGAGGAAACAAGCAGAGAGCAGCTTGCCCAACATCACATAGCTATTAAGTGACAAATCTGGGCCCAGAATCCAGTTCCAGAATCCCTATCCCTGTTACAGAGAGAAAAGCATTCTTCACCAAAACAGTACATGCAGTGGGATTACATTTCTAGTGTTAGAGACCTGAATTCCAGAGAGGAAATCAGTCAAGCTGCCCTCTGTCTGAGAATAACTGGGGAGGGCAAATTTCTTCCAGGGAAAAGATTACAAACTGAGTTACACCTGACTTTTTTCAGCAAATGTCTGTGGCCCCAAACTCTACATGGGTCTCGGGGGATAGTCTCCTCCCTTGACCAAATGACCGAGGAACTACAGGGCAAATGAAAATCCTTCAGGCCCAAAATTGGTTCCTGAAAAAATTCTAGACTTTGCTCACTTAAAGACACAGAAGTCTCACTCTGGGGATGTGACTGCTCCTAGTAAGTACAATTGCTTGGCTTTCCACGTGTCCGGGTCTCACGCTCCAGCCTACCCTAGCCGCTATAATTAGGGCTGGGCCAGTAATCTGCAGACCCCAGAAAAGTCCCACAAGCACCCACAACCCTGTCCCAGTTCTTTTTAGATCACGTGACCTATTGAGTAGGAAGACAGACCTTTCTAGAACGAAGAGCGAAAGCACGGCGTTTTTCTCCAAGTCTGTTCTACTTGGAAAAGCAAGCGATGAGGGAAAGCGCTCCCACCCCAAGGAGGGAGACTAGAGGAGGGAGGCCTGCTGTCTCCAGCAAAATAAGCAAGGACGTTTATTTCCAGGCACTGCTGAGAGAATGTATCATTAGAAGGTCCAAGCCCCAGGGGACTCTGTGCCCTTGCAGTGTGGCTGTCTGAGTGCTGCAGGTTGTGGGTGGTTTCTGCCAGTAAGTCTAAGGACTTCAGCTGATCAGTCAACAAGAACAGAACTTCCTTACCCGCCACAGAGCATCAGGCTGTAGCTTTGATAAGGCTCCTTCAAAGTGCCCTTCGAAAGCAACCAGTCTGCTGGCCTCTGCCATTTCCTTTGCGGCACAGACCGTGAAAACAGCAAGACAGGGCACGCGTGCCCTGTTCCTTCATGTGTCTAGCCATTTTGAAATTTTTCCCTTCAACCTTCCCCACCCAGCAGTGTTAGCCAACGTCTCCTACGTCAGAGGTAAGGTGCCACAGAAATCAGGGTGAGACGGTCAAGGAGAGGGAACTGTGTCTCCTGCCACGGGTTGGACACTGCAGTTCCAGAACCGTTCTCTGGAGCTCAAACACCTTCCAGCCCCACTCCAGCCCCCCTCTTGCCCAGAGGTCTTCACAGACCGGTCCCTTTGAGTCCTCATGGAGCCTAAGACCCTGTCCAGAGCTAGAGCAAGAAAGGATTCATGAAAGTAGGAAACCCCTGTGAGCGACAGCACCCTGCCAGTGATGCGCAGACCCCAGAAGAGCCACGCGCGCACCTGACAGCCTCCCCTAGTTACGTTCAGGTCATGTGACTTGGCCAGGAGGAGAGAAACTTCTGGAAGGAAAGCCAAAAAGACTCTGTAGCTGCTTTGCTCCAAGCCTCTTACACCTGGAAAAGCAAGGGATAAGGAATCACATGAGGTCATGCTTGTGAGGGTATTTTATAGATGTGGCCGAGCGCTGTAGCAGTTGGGTCAGCTATTTCACTGAGGGGAGGGGCATTTTTTTCCCCAAGGTTGGGTTGCTTTGCATTTCAAGTTTCAGTCACTGGCATTCCTCCCCAGACAACCCAGGCACTCACCCAAAGACAATGTCTTCCCAGTTACCCCGTAAGCATGGACAGCAGCTGGGCAATCATTTAAAATATCGATGTCCAGGGGTGCCTGGGTGGCTCAGTCGGTTAAGCGTCCGACTTCGGCTCAGGTCATGATCTTGCAGTTCGTGAGTTCGAGCCCCGCGTCGGGCTCTACGCTGACAGCTCAGAGCCTGTGACCTGCTTTGGATTCTGTGTGTGTGTGTGTGTGTGTGTGTGTGTGTGTGTGTGTGTGTTTCTCTCTCAAAAATAAATAAAAACATTTAAAACAATTAAAAAAATAAACGAATAAACTATAGATGCCCATGTTCCGTCTGGAGAGCCCTCTGCAGCGCTGACCCCAGGCAGGCTGGTCTCGGACAAAAAGAAAAGCCCACACTGGGCAGCGAGAAGGTTTCTCTGTGGAACCTGCAGCCCGTCTGTGGGGCACGAGGAAGAAGGGGGGCCCTCATTCCCGTGTCCCTCTCGATGTCGGACAAACTGATTCCACACTCCCCCCTCCCCGGATGCACTGCAGCGTTCAGGTCCCCCCTCTGTAACGACGCACTCACCCCTCCTCCCGTAAGGCAGCAGCTGATGTCTGCCGGTCCCTGGTCCCTTCCTCGGGGCTGACACTGTGTTAAGCACTTCCCGGGTATCACCTCATCAAATCCCCTGAGCTAGGTCCTCAGCAAGGTCACCCGTTCGACCTACCTAGCAGCTTATGTGTGCGTCCCCTGCCCCCACCGCTGGCCCCTGATGCAGGGCCCCCCATGGCCTGGATTGCAAGGAGAGTGTCTGAATTGGTGTCTCCACCTCCAGTCTTGTCCCTCTTGATGGTCCTATTATTCCCTGTTTCAGGCATCCCCAGAGCCCCCAACTCTGCCAGACCAAGCTGCCACAAGGGTCCTCAAACTTAGGCACACATGTCACCCACCTTAACAAAGTTATGTTACTCATGACCTTTCCCCAGCATGTTCGACAAAGAGCTGATGTTCCTTGGCTTCTCTCGCGTTTCTGAGCCCCAAATGCTGGTCTGTTTGCCAAGCAAACGTTTCTGTGCCACGAGGAGAAGCACGGCCCCGCCAAGGTTCTGAGGGGTGGCCTTTTCCGTACCCCTGGGCGTATTAGTAGACAATCAGGATGGACCGGAACAGTGCACGCCTTTCATGGCCACTCATCTGGAGGGAAGGCGGTCAGTAGACACTAGTCCAGTTTTGGTCCTGTTCCAGGGCCTCCCTGCTTCCATTCTGCGGCTGACAGCTGTGGCCCCTCATTTCTCACACACCGGACGCTTAACACCTCTAATGCTGAGTGTTTCTATCCACCAGTGGAGCTTCGTGACCAGACATGGCAGCACGCAGGGAAGAAGGCTTCGGATCTCATTATGGCTAAAAGTGGGAGAACCTTCGGCAATCAAAAAGGATGACATCTTGCCATTTGCAACTACGTGGATGGAACTGGAGTGAAATTAGCCAGAGAAAGACAAATATCCTATGACTTCACTCATAGGAGGACTTTAAGAGACAAAACAGATGAACATAAGGGAAGGGAGACAAACATAATATAAAAACAGGGACAGGAACATAACAGAAGAGACTCATAAATATGGAGAACAAACTGAGGGTTGCTGGAGGGGTTGTGGGAGGGGGGATGGGCTAATTGGGTAAGGGGCACTAAGGAATCTACTCCTGAAATCATTGTTGCACGATCTGCTAACTAATTTGGATATAAATTATTTTTTAAAAATTAAAAGAAAAGAAAAAAAAAGTGGAAAAGTCTTCATCTCTGAAAGCGTGCCCTCCACTGCTTTGGAAAAAGGCAAAACTCTCTCCTCTTGTAGGCCTCTGGACGTGCCATACCTCACATCAAGTAAGGTGAGGGCCCGAAGAGGGCTCCCTGGACCAGCTAAACCAGATCTCCCCTTAACCTCACCCACTCTGTGGGCCCATTTCCACCTGCAGTCATAGAAATAGAACGTGATTTCAAGTCTCAGTACTAACGCTGTAAAACCCTGTAAGACTAAAATAAAACACCATCTAAGTAGACTTCTTTCCTAGAAAATGAGATCAGATGCCCTCCCGCTCCATAATTAGAAGAAAGAAACTCTTGAGGCACCTGGGTGGCTCAGTCAGTTGAGCATCTGACTTCTGATTTTGTCTCAGGTCATGATGTCCCGGTTGTGAAATTGAATTCCACGTCTGCCCCTACTCTGTCAGTGGGGATTTTCTCTCTGCTTGGGATTCTCTCTCTCTCTCTCTCTCTCTCTCTCTCTCTCTCTCTGTCTCTCCCCTACTCTCACATTCATGATCACTCTCTTAAAAAAAAAAAAAAAAAGATATTCTTCCCTCCAGTAAAACTAAGGAAAAGAGAATTTAAAGAGGTCTATTATTGTCTCAAAAATTAGGTAGGAATTAATATACCATTTAATAATAAATTCTTGCAAGGTTTCATCTAAACAAGCATATTAAAAAAAAAAGCAATTTTAAGTGAATCTTGGCCTGTTACAATGCTGATACCTGTCACTACTGTCGGGGTTTTTTTCTCCCTACATTTGTTTTTCCTCCTATGATTCTCCCTCTATTTCTTGTAGTGAATTATGAAACATTTATAGTTTGGGTATATATGGAATAGTTGCACATATCCTTTCCTTAATGTAAAAGAATGCATGAACGCAGAAGCAAGAACCAGTCCCAGCCCCGGCCTGGGGAGCTGCATGTCCTATGGCTCTCTGCCACCTTGTGTCTCCATCTGGATACTGCACTGTCCCCAGTGTGGTCTGAGAAGGGTGGAGTTCTCCCTCCTGTCCATCACCAGACACCCAACCCCAGCCCGAGCCCACTCCATGGGATTTGGCAAGTACCTTCAAGGCTCCAGGGGGAAAGTGCAGGAACTCTGGAACCACACCTCACCTAGGCTCCCGGTTTCCCCCTTTACACCTGACACTGTGAGCAAGTTATTTTACCTTTGTGAGACTTCACTTATGCACCCGTAGAATGCAGGTGGTAATAATGCCTGCCTTCAGACTCGTGGCCACTGAACTTCTAGAATGCCAAATGGGTGCGATGCTGTTGTACAGATTCAATGAAATGGGGTAAAGTGCCTGCAAATCACACAACAACGAATGCTTCCTGAACAGATGAAAGAATGAGTAGAACGGCTGACTGAACGAACTTGGGAAGAAGGTAGGTCCATCTGTCCAACTTAAGTCCCTCTTCTGAGGGACCCAGTGAGATGAAGGGCAGGAAATCCCATTGCAAATTCCCAAAGATACAAAACCAATTGGCCTAGCTGGGTTTGAGCCTGTCCCCTTGTCCAGACATCCGGCCAAGGCTCTGCTTGTGGTTAAGGAAGACCAGGAAGGGGTTGGTCCATGTCAACTGGATTGACATTCCGGAGGGTGCTTACTGCAAGCAAGAGAGTCTGAACCAGGTAGCAGTGGCAACAGGCTATGGGTGGGGAGGACCCTCCTGATACCGAGTTAGGTCTTCAACAGGAAACGCCTAGGCTGGAATTGCCAGACTCTAACCCGTGAGCTTCTAGAAAGCCAGATGGGTGTGGATTGATTTATCTCATCCATCTGCCTCTAAGGAGTCAGCTGATACAAGTATCGTTTTTATTCCCCTTCAAATGGACAAAAATGGAAACCCAGAGAAATTAGGTTTCTCAGTTGATGTTACAAAAATAATGTGTTCTAAGCTAGAACCTGAGCTCTCCACATTCTGGTTGAGGTTTTCTTCCAACACAGCACGACGGCCCCAGGTAAAGAGCAGCCTTTAGAGGAAACGGTCAGATTTTTTGAGAAGACCAACCCCCAGGAAGTTCTGATGAGCTGGACAGGAGGCGTCATCTTCCAGATGTGGCCCCATGGGCAGTTGGTATGTTACTGTATGCCCTTTAATCCTCGATGACCTTCCAATTTGAAATAAGGGTTCAGGGGTCTTTCTGTAAGAACAAAAACAAAAACACACCAAAAAACAAAAAACATCCTTTATATTAACTTCATTAAACAGATTTCAACTTTAGGAAACATAATCGGAACAGAGCCTAACTTAAGAAATTATTTTCACCAAGAAATTAATACCTTTTAGGTTGTTTATAAATAATCTTTTTTTCTGTTGCTTTTTAAATTTTAAAATACAGTATTTTAAAAATAGTACATGATTACAGAAACTATAGGTTTACTGTAAATTGTTATCAGGAAACAATTGTGGCAGAGACACTGTGATTGTCCCCATCATCTCCTGATGTTCACCCCTTTGTGATGTCCCTCCCCTTGAGTGTGGGTGGGACCTGTGACTTGCTTCTACCCATACATGAATGCAAAGGCGATAGAATGTCTCTTCTGTGATCACATTGCATAAGGTTGTAGTGCCTGTCTTACAAGGAGACTCTTTTCCTTGCTGGCTTTGAGGAAGCAGTGGTCATGTTGGCAGGACCCATGTGGCAAGGAGCTGAGGGTGGCCTCTGGCCAGCAGCCTCCAAGACACCGAGGCCCTCAGTCTGTCAACCCACAAGAAACAGAATGCTCCTGACAACCATGTGAGCAAGGAAGTATATCCTTTCCCACTCTCATCCCAGATGAGACCACAGCCCCAGTGATCACCTTGATTACAGCCTTGCAGCAGACACAGCTCAGCTGTGCCTGGACCCCTGATCTATAGAAACTGTGGAGTCTTGACTGTGTGTTGTTTTAAGCCACAGAGTTTGTGGTGACTTTGCTCTGTAGCAATAGGTAACGAATACAACTAGATAATAAAAATATGAAAAAATATTTATATCCTCACTACCCAGAGATTACCATTGTTCACAGTTTCGTGGATATTTTCTGGAGTAAAATTAATACATAATCTTTGAAAAATCATAATTTAGGGGCGCCTGGGTGGCTCAGTCCGTTAAGCATCCAATTTTGGTTCAGGTCATGATCTCGCAGTTCATGAGATCAAGCCCCGCGTCGAGCTGTCTGTTGTCAGCATGGAGCCTGCTTCGGATCCTCTGCCCCCGTCTCTCTCTGCCCCTACCCCACCCCTTCAAAAATAAACATTAAAAAAAAAAAGCTTTCTCTTACCCGTACTCACCCACACTTACTCCCCCAGCTTCTTGTATTAGAGTTATCGTCACAACATAGTATGCCTATTGTTTACCTGTGTGTCACTTTCTCGTCCAATTAGGACAGAGCCGTGGACCAGTCTCAGTAGGAAACAGGTGCCACTGCCAAATTGGGAAAGTCCATGGGGACTTAATAAGGGACAATTCAGCAAGACAAAGGCTGGCAGAGGGGGAACCACAGAGGATGCCACAGACCCAGAGCCAGTAAAGCCAGAAGGAGACAATCAAGTGGAAAAGGGTCTCCTTTACAGGAGGGACATAAACAGCCCGAGCCAAGCATACAGGGACAGGAAAGGACAGTCCAGGGGAATCCATACCCCAGCCTCACCCCCCTCCTGCCCTCTGGTCTCTACCAAGGCTCCCCATGGGCTGAACCGATGCCGGAGGGCAAGGAGTCCAGGGAGGTGGTCCACAGAACCAAGCACACTTCTGGCAGAGAGCAGGGAGGGGAGGTGGAGAGCCAATCTGGCTGGGCAAGGGGAGCTATCCAGCGCGGAGTGTGTCCCATTTAATATTTATGTCCCTTGGGCCCAGAACAACCCTCATTTAAGATTTACATCCCTAGTGCCCAGGAAAATCCTTGATAGTAGGGGAGAAATTGTAGGTATATTTCAACCATATTGCCAGGCACTAGAGATAAAAACATAAATGTTAATAATCATTTGGCTGGAAGGAGGGCATGAAAGATGAAGTAGAGAGGATAGAGGAGGGAAGGAAGAAAACTTTGCTAAGGCTGGGGTGTCTGATTAACTGGAGGGTGCAAGCTTGCGGGGCTCCAGACCTTCTCTCTGGGGACTGAATCAGGTGCCCCAAAGCTGAGGGCTTGTTTGGGGAACCCAGGAAGAATATTTACCCATCCTCTTTTCTTTAATGTTTTATTTACTTATTTATTTTGAGAGAGAGAGAGTGCAGGGGAGGGGCAGAGAGAGGGAGACGCAGAATCCGAAGCAGGCCCCAGGCTCCGAGCTGTCAGCACAGAGCCCGACGCGGGGCTCGAACTCAC
>NC_064807.1:10209071-10210081 GCF_023721935.1 Panthera uncia | reverse complement strand
AGGCTCCGAGCTGTCAGCACAGAGCCCGACGCGGGGCTCGAACTCACAAACTGAGATCATGACCTGAGCCGAAGTGGGAGGCTCAACCGACTGAGCCACCCAGGCACCCCGAGACTTTGAATGACCGTTGGTCCTCTCCACCACCTTTGAGGAGCAAGCAGACTGACAAAGCTGTCCCTCGCCCAAGAAAGTCCTCTACTAGTGCCCTATTCAAGTGACATCTAGGAGAGTGATCAAACAGCGAAGCAGAACCACAGGCCATGGGCAGCACAGACAGGGAGCTGGCTCCAGGGAGCTGAATCAGGGCCCTTCAGGGACGACGCTCTCCCTGCCGAGGTGGAGGAGTGGGGGCTTCTCAGAATGTCTGCGCGCCCTCAGTCTTCCTCTGGACCGGGGACTGCGCTGCACTTTCTATTTTCCTTTCCCGAAGGAGTGGTTAGTGCACGGATCCTGTCGTGACACAGCCGTTGCGTATGGGGTGGGGGACACAGCTAGCCCAGCTTTCCTGCTCCCTGGTTTCCAGGTAGATAAGACTGCACCTCATTCACTAAAGTACAGGCTGTCCTGAGACCCCGAATTGTGAACTGGAGACTGAAACTGAAACTGGAGACATCTGGGCTCCAAGGGGCGGGAGAGAGGGATGAGTATATTCTGCGCCCAGCGGGAGGGTGAGCCGGGCACTGGGCCGCCAGGTGGGCAGAGTGTGGGGACCCCTGATGATGTTCGCTCACTAAGCACTCTGATTTTCTCCTGTTCTGGGTACAGAGTAAGGTTGCACTTCTGGCCCCCCAAAGTAGAAACTTCTCTCTACTTCCGTCCTTTGTGATTGGAAGGACTGAATTATACTAGCGCGGTTTTTCGCCTTTTGGTCTCACTGCTGATACATGTGCACCAAGAAGGTAGTCTGCGAATCAACATATTAGAAAGTACAAGTACAGGTTTGAATTAAACCAAGAAAGAAAGAAAGAAAGAAAGAAAGAAAGAAAGAAAGAAAGAAAGAAAGAAAGAAA
>NC_064807.1:10175542-10209061 GCF_023721935.1 Panthera uncia | reverse complement strand
AAAGAAAGAAAGAAAGAAAGAAAGAAAGAAAGAAAGAAAGAAAGAAAAAGAAAAGAAAGGAGAAAGAAAGAAAGAAAGAAAGAAAGAAGAAAGAAAAAAAACGTAAACAAATTATGGGTACAGTAAGAGCTTAGATAAGCAGACGGGGGGAATATTAAGAGAAGAGGGGCCAATAGTGGCACTAAGTAGGAAGAGGGCGACTTGGGCCCCCATGACTGGCAACTTGATGAGAGCTGGTGGACTGAGGTGCTTTGGTTCATTTATCGGCTCAGTACTGGGGTTTCCAGCCCATTGCTGACTCCCAGCAACCCGCGTGGAGATTACAGAGGAATCACATCACCAGCGAAGTGTGTTCTTGGGCATGACATTAAGGCTAGACTTTGTATCTTCCATAATGTAGGGTTGGTGCCACTGGCTTGCTAACTCCAATCTAGCACGGAATCCCACACCTGGCAGCTTTTCCGGGAGGAAAAGTTCCATTGGAAGGATCCATTGGCCAGCACTCAGATATAATAGGTTATATGCATCCAGACCAGCGACAGAAACATATTGAGAGGGTTTTATGGGGATTTGCAATTTTGTTTTATTTACGTAATTAAAAATTATTTTAATGTTTATTTATTTTTGAGAAAGAGAGCGCACGAGCCGGGGGAGGGGCAGATAGGGAGACAGAGGGTCCGAAGCAGGCTCTGTGCTATCAGCGTAAAGCCTGATGTGGGGCCCAAACCCACAAACTGTGAGATCGTGACCTGAGCCAAAGTTGGACACTCAACTGACTGAACCACCCACGTGCTCCAATTTATGTAATTTTTTAAAAATTGCCCAACCCTGGGACTTGGAATTTTAAAGCTCTTCTGCTGGGGTGGGAGAGGTGGTGGGGAGGAGGGTGTTACCGTGACTTAAGACAGTGGTGATGGGTCCACGGCCACCACGGATCCCAAAGGAATTAGGCAAGGTGAATGAGTCAGCCAGACCACCACCACACAGAAGGGCAGCAATGCTGTTCAAGGCCATCCTAGCTCCTCCTTCGGGCAGGCGCCTTGGTTTCTGCCACAGAATTCAAAGAGAAAAGGCCTTTGTAATCAGGAAGCCTAAGTCTTTGGAAGAGCCCAGAAGGAGGTAGGTGACCTCCTGGATAGGTGCGCTTCCTCCCGTGACACTTAGCAGCCCTGACCGGAAGCTTGATGTCATCATCGAAGGAGACGTGCTTGGCTTTTCACCCCTGAAAAAAGACTGAGACTCTCCAATCGTCTACACCATGGTCAAGTCTGACTCCTTCTCCATCTCTGGATTTCTCTGTCCCTGGAGCACCTGTCTCTCACTCGGCCACCCCAGCTTGCTTTCGGAAGTGGATCTTATTCCAAATGTGATGTCATCATTCCGTGGCGCCCAGCGGCCGTGTGGCGAGCAAATACAGGAAGGCACACACACCGCCAGGAGGGGCTTGCAACAACAGAAATGTATTCTCTAGCTGTTCTGGAGGCTAGATGTCCAAAATCAAGGTGAAGTCGGGGTCACGCTCTCTCTCAAGGCTCTAGGGGAGGATCCTTGTCTCTTGTCGCTTCCGGTGGGTGCCGGCAGTCTCTGACTCGCAGACGAGTTACTCCAGACCTTCCTCTCTGGGGGTCCGCGTCCACATTTCCGTCTTCTGACAGGGACACCGGCCATTGTGACCTCACTTTAACTTGTCTGATTATTTCTGCAAAGACCCTATTTCTGAATGAGGTCACATGGTGAGGTTCTAGGTGCACATGGCTTTTAGGGGACAGTAGTCAACCTGGGGACACCGCAGTGACTAATCACAGGAATGCAAGTCTGTCTGGGCATCAGGGGCGTGTCCCAGAGTGGCTGCTCCGTTCTCCCTCCCGTGCAACACCTTTACCTTGGCCTCTGGTCTGCCCCAAGGTGGCCATCACAGTTGAACACTTACTCTGGGCCAGGCTTTATATAGTTTTCTGTGCAGTAGCTCATTATTGCCACAAAAAGCCCAATAGGCTGACTCTCATCTTCCTCGTTAGGCAAAGGACACTAAAGGTGCTGAGAAGGTGAGTGCATTGTAGACGGACCCCCACAGAGGCACCAGACCACCTCCGTGCAGAGCATTTAGGTGTGGACAAGGTTTGCTTTCAGCTGTTTATTTTGCTTTTTGTATTTCTAAGAAAGGTAAAACTTTAATTCCATTGAGAAAGAGTACATCAATGTCCAAGTTTTTTAAATCATAGATTTGAAAAGTGAATTAACCGAGATAACGCGAACAACCATCTAGGAATGAGAACACAGAAGCCTGCCTATGAAAAAGACAGCACAAATGTCTTCCAATCGGCCATGTCCAGCTAACTTAAACCAAGTCCCGGGGTTGGACACCTGAGTGCTATGAGCTAGGTTTTCCGCAAAAGCGATGAGCATCGTGTCAGAAAGGTGCCACATGTGTGGTCTCCGTGACTGTGACAGCAGCCGATCTCCACCTTCAGCAGCAGCCCGGAGGAAGGGACAACCATTCTGGCCCTAATCAACTCCTCTCTAATTGAGTGACTAAGATGGCCCTTCCATGGGGCGCCTCCCTCTCCTCTGTCCCCGCGAGTCCATCAGGCTATCTCTGGAGAGACGGAGCACCCCCACACGTTTTAGAGAAACCACGTTCCCTGACACTGACTCTCTCACCGGCCACAGCTGTGACGCGGGCACTGTGGTCCTGGGGCTGCCCAACCGTGCCTCGTCACTTATTCCAAATAGTCATTGGAGCCTGCTGGGCAGCAGATAGGGAAGGCAGGGAGATGCCACGGTGACAAGGTGGGCAAGTCACTTTCCTCATGGAGCTTATGTTCTGGTGGGGAGAAGGGCATTGAACAAATCAATGAGCTCATTGCAGAGAGTGAGATGGACTGAGGAGACAATGACACTGGTGGTGGGGAGTGACCTCCGGGGTGAGCAACACGAGTTTGGGGCCCTGGCGAAGGGCTTCCGTAAGGAGATGATGTGTGAACTGAGAGCTGAATGGCGAGAGGGGAAGCGTTTGTCAGCCAGAGCGGGACTGAAGGGACATCCTCCCGGCCATCTGGATCTTGGGGGCTCGCGGATCCCGCCAAGGACACAGACGTCCCCGCTGTGGCTCAGCGCCCTGCTAGACTTTACAGCCGGTACGGCCACAGCAATGTCACCTAATAGGACAGGTGTAAATTAAGTATAAAGGTGTGTGTATGAAGCTCTCGCTCTGACTGCAAATGGAATGTGTTCAAACAGATGTGCTTTTAGGGGCGCCTGGGTGGCTCAGTCGGTTGAGCATCCAACTTCTGTGCTGCCAGCACAGAGTCTGGAGCCTGTTTTGATTTTGTGTCTCTGTCTCTCTCTGCCCCTGCCCTGCTCATTCTCTCTCTCCCTTTCTCAAAAGTAAATAAACATTAAAAAAAAAAATTTTTTAGAGTCAAATGCTTAACCGACTGAGCCACCCAGGCCCTCCCCCCCCCCCCCCCCCAAATTACCCTTTTAAGGTCTGATTCCTCCTTTCTCCTGCCGGCTGCCTTGTTACTTTGTGTAATTTCCTGTGTGTATAAAAGCCTGTACGGCCTTGCTGGAGGTTCTGTGCATCAGCTAATATCCTTTGGTAAACCCCTTTCTGCTGGAACCAGCTCGAGTGGCTCCTATTGTCTGATCCATAGAAGGCTATTGGTCCTCCGTACAGATGCTCGAAGCCTTCTTGTATTTCTCTACTGAATCCTCCCGACTCCTCGCTGGGGGTCTGCAGGGCAGTGCTCCGTCCCTGGCTCTGTTGCTTGTACAAGTCCCGTGACTCATGCTGATGCAAACCCTGTCCCACCAAATGTTCTTCGTTCGACAATCATAGCTCAATAACTCCCTCTCGTTCTGGAACAGTTCTAATCCCCCCACTTTCTCCAAAAATTGAAGAAAAAAATAAACTTATAAGAAAGTCTTTTTATCTACCAGAGGGGAGAAAAGTCCAAGGCCAGGTGCCTTCTTCAAGCTCAGTGTTTTTTTAATGTTTTTTTATGTTTATTCATTTTTGATACAGAGAGACAGAGTGCAAGCGGGGGAGGGGCAGAGAGAGAGAGGAAGACACAGAATCCGAAGCAGGCTCCCGGCTCTGAGCTGTCAGCACAGAGCCTGACACAGGACTTGAACTCACAAACTGTCAGACCATGACCTGAACTGAAGTCGGACACTCAGCTGACTGAGCCAGCCAGGAGTCCGTAAAACTCAGTTTTTAAAGACCTGATCCTTTTTCTTGTTTTCTTCCTTTTTTTTTTTTTTTTTTTTTTTTTGGTAAAGTATCTTAATGTAAAATTTAAAATAAAAACTACCTAGGGGCATCTCGGTGGCTCAGTTGGTTGAGCATCCAACCTAAGCTCAGGGTCATAATCTTGCAGTTCATGAGTTCGAGCTCCACATGGGGTCAGAGCCTGCTTTGGATCCTCTGTCCCCCTCTCCCTACCCCTCCCCGACATATGCTGTCTCAAAAAAAAAAAATAAACATTTTTAATAAATAAGTAAAATAAAAACAACCTAAAAGATCCCTCTTTGAAGAGTATGAGAATGGGTAAGATTGATTCAATGGCATCTTGCTTAGACACATCTGTTTAAAAATTGGTTAAAAGGTATTATTTAACCAATGAACCATAAGGGCTCAAAAAAAAAAAAAAAAATCCAAACACAATAACACTCCCTCAGGTAAATGCCCCGTCAGACAGTTTTTTAAATGTGTATCATTTATTTGATAAAGCATAGCAGCTTATCCAGAGAGGAGTTATGGTCTATTGCATAAATAGGCATTTGGACAGCTTTAAAAATGCATACTCTTTACACCCAAATGCCGAGTGAAAATCCCAACAGAAAGTGGTCATTATGCGCAAAGAGCAGCCACTTTTCAAACCCAAGAGGTGATCCAGCCAAATGATGCCTTTCAAAATTTTCTTCTCCGAGAGCTGCATAAACATCTACTTATTTACTTATTTAAATGACCACTAGTCGCTTCTGGGTCTGGGTCAAGAGGCTCCCCAGTACGAGTGAACTGACCTTCCCTGAGCACGGGCTTATCGGGGTTCTCACCCTTGTGTGCTCACCAGAATCACCAGGAAGCCTATCCAGACCCCACCCCGAAAAGCCCAGGATACGGTTCTGAAACCTCCCCAGGGGATTCCGATGTGCAGTCAGGGTTGAGAACCGCCAGGCTTAAGATAAGAATCCAAAGCTCAGAGAGGCCAAGTGACTTGCCCAAGGTCACACAGCAAGCCTGGGGGAGACGTAGGTATCTGGATCCTAGGCTTCACTCTTGCTGCTCCTGTATACTCTCTCTTTTCCATGTAGAGTTGCCTTTTTGGTTTACTTTTAATACAGTTTCGTGCTTTCTTTCATTACATCTACACTGGAACTATATAAATGGTGTGTAAAGTAGTAATATAATTACACCAAGCAAACATTTAGAAAACACAATGAGGAAAAACATACTTCCATTTCCCAAATACCAGTTCAATGAGTCCTTTTGTATTAATTGTACCAGATAGCCTTAGATCTCGTTTTCTTCTTTATGTATTTCCCTTCCTTGTAAATGTGAGTTTATATGTTTGTGTATTTTAAAATTTCATACCCCAGGTATTCTACCTTACTGCAAATTCTCTATTGGTTTTAAATTAATTATTTTCTTTAAGTTTATCGAGAGAAAGAGAGAGAGAGAGAGAGAGAGAGAGAGAGAGAGAGAATCCTAAGCAGGCTCCGTGCTGTCAGCACAGAGCCTGATGTGGGGCTGGGACTCACAAACTGTGAGATCATGACCTGAGCCGAAATCAAGAGTTGGACATTTAATCTACTGAGCCACCCAGATGCTCTGGTTTTAAATTAATTTTAAAAATAATAGATGTTCACTGAAAATTTCAAGGAATATAAACATATGTAAGATAGAAAATAGAAGGCCCTAAACCCTTCCCATCCCAGTTGCTAGAAGAAATCTATTTTTTCTGTATATATGCTGAAATGGGAATGAATAATGGGTACAATTCTGCAATTTGTTCTTTTTTTTTTTTTCCTTTTTTCCCCCTAACTAAATGCTTTGGGCATCTTTCCACGTCCTTACATACTGATTACTTCATTCACACTATGCCATTAAGTGGGTATGCCATAATTTATTTAACCCATCTTCTATGGAAACATTTAGAAGCCTTTTCTATCAAAAACATCAAGCACATAAACAAACACCTAACCATGTGAATGTCAGGGCCTCCCAGCTGTGGCTGCCGCCCACCCGGGCTGCCCCCTCCAAGCTGCCCGGCTGGCTCGGCTGGGACGCAGGTCTCCCAGGGCACGCTGTGTACTCTGCAGACAGAGGGCTGGAAAGACTCCTGTGGTTGACTCCCCGACCCGTGCTTAGAAAAGCAGCCCACAAGGAGGGACACTGATAATTTGCCTCGTTTCCAAGGCAACTCAAACAACAGGGAGGGCAGGGCCCAGGATGCATCTGATCTGCATGTGCTTTCAGAAATCCCCAAAGCTGCCAGAATTCAAGGACTGTGGGTCTCCTGTGCAGACTAACTGTTGTTTTCTGGGTCCCTCCTCCTGCTGCCAGCTCAGAGATGGGGTGGGGGGGGCAGGATATAAATAGAACCATTCAGCCATAGCAACACAGGTGTTTTTGTCTTTCACTTTTGTTTTTAAACATCAAGGAAGGAAGGGAAATAGAAACTCATTGTCAAAGAGTGTATTGTGCAGAAAGCAATTTAGCAATGTTTCAAGAGCCTTAAAAAGGGAAACTCTGACCTGGAGATTCTACTAAAGAAATGATCACACCTGTGCAGAAATATTAGGAGCCGGGGCCCTGGAGTTCCTACTTGCACCAGGGTTTTCCTGGCCTGTGACTCTGGACAAGATACCTCTCCGTGCCTGTTTCCTCATCTCTAAAATACAAATAATACTTGGACTTCCTCACTAAGCTCTTGTGAAGATGAGGTGAATTAACCCACGTAAGCCGTGTAGACAAGGACCAAGAGAGCTTTGTAAATGTTGGCCGTTGTCGTATTTAACAGCAGAGATGGATAGAGGAACCGTGAAATAAACAATGGAATATTACGTAGCCATGAAAAAAATCAACGTGAGAAAATGCTCACAACATAGTGTTAATTGAGAAAGAATCAAGAACAAATGTACATAATGTATGATATTAATGACACAAAAATGACAGCAAAGTATTAGATATGTCCAGATTATAAGATTATGAGCATTTTTATATTTAAAATAAAATTTTTAATGTTTATTTCTGAGAGAGACAGAGCACAAATGGGAGAGGGGAAGACAGAGAGGGAGACACAGAATCCCAAGCAGGCTCCAGGCTCTGAGCTGTCAGCACAGAGCCCGACGTAGGGCTTGAACTCATGAAAGGTGAGATCATGACCGGAGCTGAAGTCGTATGCTTAACTGACTGAGCCCCCCAGGCACCCGAGCATTTTTATATTTTTACATATTTTATGAGGTTTTCTATAATAAGAATCGATGACTTTTATGATCAGGAATCAATAGTTTTTTTTTAATACAAAAGGATCTTGAAATATGTATACGTATCAAACAATGCCAATCCTTTTCTCCCAACATTAGTGCCAATGCTACTCCAAAGTGGGGGTTCAAGGGTTGTTTGTTCTCTTGGTGTCCCCACTGTGTGTGGCCCTTCCCGAACCACTGTCTTGTCACTTGCTTCCTTTCTCCCTTACTTGGCTTCCTTTCAAGATAGGAGTCTATGAAGTCATTTACTCAGGCTCAACTGTCAAAGACTGTTAATGCTTAACATGTGATGCTACCCACGACAATATGTTTCACCAGGGAACAAAGGCAAAGGATGACATCCCTAACAGTAGAATTTTAGACACCTCTAGACAGTGGAGAATACTATTAAATAAGCAGGAAGGAAAATGGTTTCCTAATGCCTCTGAAATCACATCCTGGTGATTCATTAGGCTGACTCAGCTCAAAACCACCAAAGGTTCAAAGTACAAAATCCTCATCTCCTGAGAGGTGCAGACCTTGACCTAGTTACTAGGAATGAATACACCAGGTTGGAGGTGGGGTGGAAGAGGGCTATAGAAAGGGCAAGTTCATCCAGGAGAGAGTTTTACTCTTTTGAATATAATATCAGTCTTTAACGAGCCTGTAGAGTGTCGAGAAGGAGATTCTGGGAAATGATGCAAAGTCCTTAGTGAGGGTAAGAAAAACACCAGTGGCCTCCAAGAACTGGCCTCCAAGAACCTGACTTTCTGCCCACTGGAGGTAGAAGGAAGGAAAAATGAATGCCCTTCCCAAGTTCAAAGGGCACTGGGAAAAGGAAGCCACTGGAAATTGACATTGTCTGAACCCAGGTTTGTAACAAAGAAATTGCTTCATAATTTTAAAATTATTCATTCCCACCTATGCTGTGGCTTCATCCCAGGAAGTAGCAAGTCAACTGTATCCAAGGAGGGATTAAACATAATAAATAAAAGAATAGCAATTAATTGTGCATCCTGATTTAAGAGTCTGCACTGCCTGGGTCATGCTCGGATGGCTTATCAAATTTAGGTCTATTATGATTGTCTTGTATTTCAATTGATGTCTGTGCTCACGTCTGAAGGCACTTGTGCCATGAGGCTTTTCAGATATAAAAGAGTTTAAACGTATAGATTGTTCCAGGATTCTATCATTCTTACAGCATGAGGCAAAAGTGTTCAAAATGGCAGTTTAATGAGTCATGCAAAGCGGCTGAGGATTCAAAGTCGCCGACTCGATTATTTTTCCCTCTCCAAAGGCCATGCGGGGCAGATTAATATGGTTGTTTTCTAAATGCCATGGTTCTGACTTGCCTTTTTGTAATTCTTGGTAATTTCCTCGCTTTCTGAAAGGCAAAAAAGCATTCCAGGGGGCAAAACCTGAAGTGGTCTGATAAGCAGAATCATTATGGGAGCCAAACAGGAAAACAAACAAAAAAAAAAGGTGAGGAAATGGGCCCAGGGACTTGGGGAGCGCTCTCGCTCTCGGCTCTCCGAGAATCCAGCCCTTCCTGAGCTAGAACATGGCAGTGGACTCTGGAAGGGCCCTCGCTCAAATGGGCTAAAAATCCCCTCCTCCGTGGCCGTGGCAGTGTCCTTGGCCAGAGACCTGGGAGGGTGCCCTCAGCAGCCCCAGCGGGCAAAGGTTTCCCTGCTTCATCGGCAAATCTAATTTTAACAGTGCACTAATTCTTTCATTTGCTGCCCTCCAGAGTTTCACCTCCAGGCCATAATTTCACCTGCCAGCTCAGGTAAATAGTCTTTAACGGGACAAAGGCTTCGAAAGGGTATACAGTACCTGCCTTTGTGCTGAGACTGTGTATTTTCATGTTGAGCCCTCCTCAGAGAGATTTTGTCGTATAAGCCAAGCATCACGCTCCCCTAGGGTCACCTCCTGGCGGTACTTTTGGGAAGAGAAGGGTGGTTACATCTGCTCCTACATCCTATGCTTTCCTCCGTCCAGTTGTGATTGGACCTAAAAGGAGATAAACGTCCCCCTCCCCTTGCCGTCCACCTGTCCTCTCCCTCGATTTTGCAGTGACATGCTGGGGACATGCTAACGGAAATGACAACTTAGGAGAGAAGGATTTTAAATTGAACAGGAATATGGCTTTTCCCATGATACAAGGGAATGGCTCTCAAGAAAGAAAAGGAACAAAACGTAACATCATCATCCTGTGCCGTACTACGTAGAAATCAGGATGCTTAAATTCATCCCTGGTTTTCTGCAACAGCTTTATATGGGGCAGCACAGCTGATCTGTAACACCCCCACGGTTGGGCAGACCAGGCAATCGGAGGTCTCTAGAAACCCCGCAGGCTGGTATTACATTGGATTTTAGGAAACCTTCATAACTGGTAGTTTGGCAATCAGTGGCACTCAGGTCCACAGCCACAAATTGCTGTCATATTAATAGTTGGTATCTGTGGGCTCAGGGAGGTTCTCCTGCCTTTTCCGAAGACGTGATCACATTATTTGTGGCCTCCCAAATTCGTTAGATACCCGGCAGTCTTGGGTATTGTATTCGTTTGCTGGGCTGCAAACAAAGTACTTCTAAGTAGGGGGCCTAGGCTACAGAAACATACTGGCTCACGGTGCTGGAGGCTGGGGGGGGGGAGGTTCCTCCTGAGGCTGGGAGTGGGGGATCTTGGCCCAAGCTTCTTAGCTTCTGGCGGTTTGCAGGCGATCTTACCTGTTCCTTGGCTTGTAGACGCATCATCGCATCATCGTGATCTCCATCTTCATTTCCACACGGCCTAATCCCTGCGTGCATGTCTGTATGCAAATTTCCCCGTTTGATAAGGACACCAGTCGTACTGGATTAGGGGCCCAGCCTGCTCCGGCTCGATTTCATTTCAAGTTGACTAATTACACCTGCATTGACCCCACTTTCAAAGCAGGCCACGTTCCGAGGCCCTGGGGGTTAGGAATTCAACACATGAGCTCTTGGGGGACACAATTCAACTCCCAATAGATAACTTTGCCTTATTTCTAGAACAAATGGTTGAGTGGGTCGTTGAAATCTGCCAGCATGAACCTGCTTTTGTTCAACACAAAGCTGATTTATAAATAAAGAAAATAATGTTGGATTTCTTAAAAAAAAAAAAAAAACAGTGCAAACACAAAACTTGTAAATATTAGCTAGTTAAATGACCTTGGGTGAGTCCTATAATCTCTCTGGATTCTGTTTCCTTATCTATAAAAATGAGAAGTTTGAGATCAGCTTTAATGTTTTTCCAGTATTAGAAATCTAAGGGCAAACAGCACACAGGAGAATTTATAATTTGTTTTGAAAATAGAACGCAGAGGGGCGCCTGGGTGGCTCAGTCCATTAAGCGTCTGACTTTGGCTCAGGTCACGATCTCACGGTTTGTGAGCTTGAGCCCCGCGTCGGGCTCTGCGCTGACAGCTCAGAGCCTGGAGCCTGCTTCGGATTCTGTGTCTCCGGCTCTCTCTACCCCTTCCCCACTTGCACACACACACACACACTCTCTCTCTCTCTCTCTCAATAATAAATAAACATTTTAAAAAAAGCAAATGGAATGCAGACATAATTTTACAGTGGGTTTATGGTCAGATAATAAAAGAATGTCCAAGCATTTTAAAGAAGGTGCTATGTAGCTGCTAAGTAAGACAAGCAGACTGGCTCTTGCCAGTGTTACGCACACACAGTTATTGGGTGAATGGTCCCAAGTATCCAAAGGATTCTGGCTCCATTATGGACACATGTGATCCTCTAGAGTTTTTGACATAGCTACCCTGTCAGCAACACAGCCCCCAGCAACGACCATGATCAGAAACAGCCACTGAGGCACCCGGGTGTCTCAGTCTAAGTATCCGACTCTTGATTTCGATTCAGGTCATGATCTCACAGTTTGTGGGTTCAAGCCCCGCATCAGGCTCCGTGCTGACAGCGCAGAGGCTGCTTGGGATTCTCTCTCTCTCTCTCTCTCTCTCCCTCCCTCTCTGTCTGCCCCTCCTCCTCCCCTGGCTGTCTCTCTTTCTCTCTCAAAAATAAGTAAATAAACTTAAAAAACAAAAGAAATAGCAACTAAAACAAAGCTAACAATAAACGCACAGGTCACTTGTGAAGACGGGGTCTGCTCTCTCAGGGGGTGTACGCACGTGCATTAGTCTATTGCTAAAAACCACGTTCTTTCTTACAGGTCACAGAGTGAGCTCCTCGATAAAATTGTTCCCTAAAACAACCATGTTCACAGAACCATGAAAATACCAGCATCTGGAGCAGCCTTATTTTAATCACCTAACAGAACTCGGGTGAACTGGCAAAACCACTCTGTTCTCTTCCCTACTATTTGTAAGCAAGGCTCTGCTAGATTCCTTGGCTTTCAATGCCGAGCACAGGAGTGCAGACCTAAGCTCACTAGCTTCAGAATGTTATTCTTCCTGCCTCTGTGACAATAGCATTCCTGGTCTTAGCCTCTTTTAAGTAGATATAATGTCAGACACGGGGGGTTGCGGGGGGGATGGAAAAAACTTGATCACTATGAATTTCTTGCTTTGCTCCTTCATTACTGTGCTTGGTCTTTTTTTTTTTTTTAATTTTTTTTAATGTTTTTATTTTTTATTTTTGAGACAGAGAGAGACAGAGCATGAACAGGGGAGGGTCAGAGAGAGGGAGACACAGAATCTGAAACAGGCTCCAGGCTCTGAGCGGTCAGCATGGAGCCCGACACGGGGCTCAAACTCATGGATCGCGAGATCGTGACCCGAGCTGAAGTCGGCGCCCAACCGACTGAGCCACCCAGGCGCCCCAACTGTGCTTGGTCTTAATGACAGAGTTGTCTAACTCTGCTTCTCTTCTACGTCATTAAAATGTAAACAAGTCAAATGTTCCAACTACAAATGAATTTTTTTTTAATGTTTATTTATTTTGAGAGAAAGGGAGAGAGAGAATACAGGCGCATGCATGAGCTGAGGAGGGGCAGAGAGCGGGTTGAGAGAGAAGCTCAAGCAGTGTCCACACTCAGCACAGAGCCCAACTCAGGTCTTGATGTCATACTGTGAGATCACGGCCCAAGCCGAAATCAAGAAGCAGCCATTCAACCGACTGAGCCCCCGGAGCACCCCCAGATGAACTTTCTTAAGAGAAGCAAGAGGGTCTATTGCAACTAACTTGACTCAATAACAACTGGAAACAATAACAATCAAGCAACTTGTTTAAAAGGACATAATTTTGCAATATGCTTCTATTGCCACACAGGGATATTTGTTAAGAGGATAAACCTTTCATAGGGAAAAAGGTTAATTATTAAAGATCTACTTGGTGGAATTTTATGCATTGATTTTAAACGATGGTCTGTGTAATGACATAAGGGAAATTATATTAGTAATGTCCCAGGGAAAAATCAGGGTGATAAATGTGTTTTTACAAATGTATATACAATGATGAACAGAATAAAGTCCCACATTTTTTTGCCTAGGCCTGGGTGATCTGGCCCCCTGACTAGCTCTCTGACCACATCTTGTCTCCGGTCCTAGTTCTGTGCTAGAGCCCCCCAGCACCTCTTATAGTTAACATGCACCCAGCTTGTTTGTACCACAGGGTCTTTGCACCTGCTCTTCTCTCTGCCCAGAATGTTCTTTGCCCTCTCCTCACATGCTAGCTCCTTCCTCAGTGCAAGTCATGGCTCAACATTACCTCCTCAGGAGGCTTTTCCTGAGCACCTGATCCAAAGACGACACCTCATGTCTCCTGATCCCCTTGTCTGATTTTCTCTATAGTGCTGTCAAAGGGCTGAATTTATCCTTATTCCACTTTTTCACTTATCGTTTTTCTTGTCTGTGATATCAGGAGTTTGCTTATTGTTTACAATTAGATTCCCAGGTCCCAGAATGAAAATCCATCAGATAATATTTATTCTATGAAAGAATGAAAAGTTGCATAAGAAAAAGGAAGGCAATACATCAAATTGCCAGCACTTTCTACAAAGATACTGGAATCAAGAGTGATTTTTTCCCTCCTTTTCTATATTTTTTAGGTTTTCTATAATATTCTATTTTATAATTAAAAAAGAAAAAAAAAGAAATTATTTACTTTCCAAAATGCCCCCATAAACATAAAAAGCACAGTCCTATTGTATACTCCAAACTATGGTAAATTCATAATTTGTTCCTTAGTAAACCAGCTCCAAAGATCCCAAAGAAAGTAAGAACATTTGCATCTGCTTTTGGAAACATTAGAGCTAGCTCAAAGAGAAAGTGATCACATTAAATCACTCAAAAATATTGTATTTTTTGTCTTTTTTCTGGAAAACTATACAATGAAAATTGGGTTTAGAAGTTCTACCCCGATGTAAATCAGTTTTTCTGTAGATACCACGGGTTCATACTTATATCTGGCTTTCTGAAAAGTGCTGAATTATGAGATCAATTGCAAGTTGCTTGCTTGGATTTTTAAAAATAATCTAAGCTCTTCAATGAAAATCATATAAAACTTCTAATCACTATGTTGATGAAATGGGCAGGGTATATATTTGGTAAAATAGATGAAATGCACATAGAAATGCCTGGAGGGGCACCTGGGTGGCTCAGGCGGTTAAGCGTCTAACTCTTGATTTCAGCTCAGGTTATGATCTCACAGTTCGTGGGTTTGAGTCTGGCTTCCAGTTTTGCACAGTGTAGAGCCAGCTTGGGATTCTCTTTCTCCCTCTATCTCTGCCCCTGCATTGCTTGCTCTCTCTCACTCTCAAAAATAAATAGATAAACTAAAAAAATCATTTTAGAGGAGCTCCTGGATGACTCAGTCGGTTTAGCCTCCAACTCTTGATTTCAGCTCAGGTCATGATCTCACAGTTTGTGGGACTGAGCCCCACGTCCGGCTGTGTGCTGACAGTGTGGAGCCTGCTTGGGGTTCTCTCTCCCTCTCTCTCTCTGCCCCTCACCTGCTCACCCGCGCTTTCTCTCTCTCTCTCTCAAAATAAATAAATAAACTTAAAAAAAAACACATTAAAAACCATTTAAAAAAAATTTTTTTTAACGTTTATTTATTTTTGAGACAGAGAGAGACAGAGCATGAACAGGGGAGGGGCAGAGAGAGAGGGAGACACAGAATCTGAAACAGGCTCCAGGCTCTGAGCCGTCAGCACAGAGCCCGACGCGGGGCTCGAACTCACGGACCGTGAGATCATGACCTGAGCCGAAGTCGGACGCTTAACCGACCAAGCCACCCAGGCGCCCCTAAAAACCATTTTAGAAATGTCTGGAAACCATGAATTTTGACCAGAAAACTCTAAGAGGAGACAAGACAAAAAAAAAAAAAATAATGAATTTGAACTGTTCAGTGGGTCTTTTGATAAGGATTTTCCTGGTTCTGTAAATAAGGGGGCCGAAAAGGAAAAGAAAAAGAAAAAGAAAATGCCCTAAATCTCAAAAAAGACAGTGACGAATGAAAGTCCCTCCAAATGAGCGGCCTGTTCATGCCACCTACTGGATTCTTGTTGCACTGCTTACTCATGCCTGGATTTCAAGGCGGGTGGATTCTTGTCCTCGGACCCGTCAACAAATCCTCTACCCTCTTTAATCCCCGGTTGGACTTTCTTCTTTCCTTCTTTAAAGGGCTGGGACATCAGTCACCTGATGTTCACTGGATGTATTAACAAAAAAAAGGGACCTCTGAAAATGCACTGCAGGAACTTGCCCAAGGCTGGTCCCCTGCAAAGCCCTCCCTGACACACCCCAGGCAGAGATGCTCCCCCCGGCCCCCCCCGTCCTTCCCTGCTGACAGCCCAGGTCACCTGTACTGTGAGTGCTGGTGGGTCCGTCCCCACCCCCAACTCCCCAGTACGTGAGGCCCTGGGGGACCTGTTGCTTTGGAGCCTAGAGGAAGATTCGGTGTTCATTTCGGCAGACTTCGTTCAGGCGCTGTAACTCGTTTCATCCCCACAACAACCGTGCGTACCCCAACAACAACCGAGAGTCAATAGTACTCTCCCGATTTCATAGATGAGGAAACAAAGCACAGAGAGGTTAAGTAACCTGTGCAAGGACACCAAGGCAGGCCGGCTCCACGGGCTGTGCCCGCCTCCGTTGCCGTTCTATCAGCCGCTCGGTGAACACGCGTTGTCGTGTGTGAAACTGGCCCTGTGCTCACCTGTCCCAGAGGGCCCCCGTGCTGGGTTTCAGCACTGCCCTCCAGGCGCCCTGGGCTCTCTGCCCCACTCAGCTCTGTGTGCTGGGGTGCTGCAGCCACGGGCCCCCTTACTCTCTGCCTCCGGCTTGGGTGCGGTCAATGGGGGGGCCCTCCTATGGCCTGGGTGGGGGCAGGAGAAGGGCGGGAAGGAGTACTTCCTTCCTTGGTTTTCTCCCCATCGGTGGCCAGAGGCTGGCTCGGGTCTCTGCTGAAGCCGCAGCACCTGCCAGGAGGCCCTCTCCAAGGCTTCGGCAGCTCTCGGGTTCCCAGGACGATTCCTCCCCACACCCCTTCAGGGCCGACGCCAGCCGCAGCGTGCCGAACCGTCCCATGTTGGTGTCTCTTCACCGTCCCCGCACCCAGGTAAACCGTGCCTTTATTCAGTTCTCCGTTCCCCACTGAGGGTGCCGTCCCCCTCCTGCTGGTACCTCGAACCAGTCCTGCCTCCAGCACGTCCCCGGCCTGCTGAAATTCTGCCCACCTGCCGAATCCACCGCTCAGTCTTGTGGGTTAAGGTTTTGTGTTTCCGGGCGTCCTTTGTGTAAAGGCAAATGCTAGGCATCTCAAACCGATCATGACAACTGTTCATCAGATGGCCACCCATCCCTGCCCCAGGACAAGTAGGTGTTTTTTGCAGTGGGGAATAGGAACAAGCGAGTCATGTCGGCAAGAGCCAGCCAGGAGGGTAGAGAAGGGAGAAAGGGGATGATGTGGGTCCCAGGGACAAACTCTGCCAAGGTCCTGAGGACAGCTTCAGAGAAGTCTCTCTAGTGTGGCGGTCACAGCCGGGCCCTGGAGGGCACAGCGATGGGTTAGGGTCACAGCTCAGCCATGTGCCAGCTGAGAGCACCGCCCCACGCAGAGCCCCTTAAGTTATAAAAGGTGAACAGTAACAGTATATGCTCGCTAAGGTTGTGTTGACGAGTAGACGAATAATACAAGCCAACACTGCCACGGTCAAGCGTTCCACGCACATTAGCAGTCGCGGACTCGGTTAGGGAAGCTTTTCGTGTTCCCAGTGCTTTGTGAGGCTGAGCAGAAACCGTTCACTTTGCGATCTGTGAGCTCAGGGAGGGCAGCTGAGGGACAGCAGGTGCCGTCGGGAAAGCAGGGAGCTCTGAGGCCAGGAGGTCCTGGACTCAGATCCTGTTCCATTACATGACCTTGGGCAAGCTTTCTGTCAACGTTGGGTGTCTCACTTTTCTCCTCTGTGAAATGGAGGTGATTATACCTACCTCACAGCATTGCTGGGGGGGGGGGTCCAATGATAGCGGGATGGCGATCACACAAGAGATACTTTATTTTCTTCCTTTTAAACCAAGACCAAATGTATCTAAATCTATATCTACCTCTATTGCTAAGAAAGAGAAAGAGAAAGAGAGAGAGAGAGAGAGAAATGGATGTATTTTAAAGAAGGAGGTAATGCAACAGTGGAGGCTGTGAGTCAGCAGGCCAGAGGCGCTGGACGGCTGCACGTGATTTCTATGTTGCAGCCGTTGAGCAGGATTCTTTCTTAGGGAAAACTGTGTTTGCTCTTGTGGCCCTCACCTGATTGGGTGAGACCCACCCATGTTGAGGACTTAAGTCAACTGATCATAGATATTAATTACACTACAAAATACCTTCACAGCAGCAAGTACATTAGTGTTTAACCAGTTGGGCACCGTAGCCTAGCCAAGGTGATGCGTAATATTAATCAACACGATGATCATCTCAGTTCCATTTAGTACCATCCTTTTTTAAAAATTTTTTTTAATGTTTATTTTTGTTTTTTTTTGAGAGAGAGAGAGACAGAGCACAAGCAGGACAGGGGCAAAGAGAGGGAGAGGGAGACACAGAATCCGAAGCAGGCTCCAGGCTCCCAGCTGTCAGCACAGAGCCCAATGCAGGGCTCGAACTCACGAAGCTTGAGATCATGATCTGAGCCGAAGTCAGATGCTTAACTGGCTGAGCCATCCGGGGGCCCCTGCACTTACTGTCATCCTTTAAAGACCAGAGGAGAATGTAGCTCTACAATTTGTTTGTGTGTGTGTGCATGTGCATATGTGTGTATATGTCTGTGCATACGTATGTTTTCTTTCCTTGCTTCTCCTTTAGGTCATGAATTCTCAACAGAAACAGAGGTAAAAATTAATTTCTTGGGGGGCCAAAAAATTCCTAGACACTGCAAAGACTTGGGTTCCTCCAAACTCAAACTCTGACAAAATTATACTCCTTAGTATTTAATTTCTCTCATTAGGAAGAAACTGAATTACATAACCATGCATTTCATATTGAAGAATTTAACAATTTCTTTAAGTTTGGTTAATTGATTTAAATTTATTAAATTAAAATATTTTCCTTCGAGGGTGATAAGGAACAGAGGTGAGGAACACCACCTTAGACCCTTTCGTGGAACATATTAAGACATCTCTGGCCACGAAAGGAAAGGCACGTCCCAGCGTTTTCCATTGACTGGGCTGGATTCGACCCTTTTTGCTCTTCTGTTCTTTAATTTCATGAATGATGAGAGGAGTCTGTGTTCTCTGATTTAGCCCATCTTTAGAAAAATGTGGCCATTAAGTTGTAGTAACTCAATATTAAAAGAAATTTCCGTAGAAATGTGTTCTGCAGTCAGTAGCTGGGGCACAGCCTCCCCACTACTCATCTTCTGACAGTGAACTTGCACCCTCCAATACAGGGTCTTGGTTCACTCTGCCCAGAAGAACCTCATTACAGGCCTGGTGAAACAAGTTCTATTTTTTTTTAACGTTTATTTATTTTTGAGAGAGAGAGACAGATAAAGCATGAGTAAGAGAAGGGCAGAGAGCGAGGGAGACACAGAGTCTGAAGCAGCCTCCAGGCTCCAGATCTGTTAGCACAGAGCCCGATGCGGGGCTGGAACTCATGACCCTTGAGATCATGACCTGAGCTGAAGTCGGACGCTTACCCGACTGAGCCATCCAGGCGCCCCGCAACAAGTTCTATTTATGGTGACAACTTACAGTTAAATCTCCAGCTGGCGCCTCTTCCTCCTGAGCCTCTGTCCTATTCAAAAGGCCATTTCTTTCCAGAAACGGTTAGCTATTTCTATCGAGTGTCGAGGGAGCCGCCAGCCTGCTGCCTGAAAGAAAACCACTTGTTTCTGGGGACCTTTCAAAGTTTCCTTTTCAAGGCGAGTCGCTTAAACACCCAGAGCCCAGCCTCCAGCTGTATCCTTCTCTTGGTGTGTGGCCCGGACGGGTGACTTGGCAACGCAGAGCCTTGGTTCCTTCATGGACAAAGCGGGGATTACAATGCCGGCTTGTGCCACCCCAGGAAAACACCCCAGGAGCCATGAAGTGCCACCAAATTTCAGGTCTTCTTTTTTTTTTAAGGTTTTTTTTTTTTTAATGCTTTTTATTTATTTTGAGAGAGAGAGAAAGAGTGTGAGTGGGGGAGGGGCAGAGAGAGAGGCAGAGAGAATCCCAAGCAGGCTCTCCACTGTCGGTGCACAGCCCGAGGCGGGGCTTGAACCCACGAACCATGAGATCATGTCCTGAGCTGAAATCAAGAGTGAGATGCTTAACCCACGGAGCCACCCAGGCGCCCCTGTCAGGTCTTATGATAATGGAGGAAAAGCTCCAGTATTTTCTGCAGATAGGTTATTACTGATGAGAAACGACACACACACTGTTCCTCCAGCTCTTCCTTCGTCCGCACACTTCAGCCTGACCCCTTGGGTTCATCCCTCGGGTCTCTACATACAGTTACCTCTTCGGAGAAGCCCCCTTGGTCTCCCATGTGCACCACCCCCTGGTTACAAGCCATCACTGCACCCTTCGGTGGATTCTCTGGACGCAGACATTTATTTCTGGGATTCTTTGCAAATGTCTAGTCTCGGCTCCTGGAACGGAAGCTCCAGAGAGCGTGTCAGCCCTACTCTCCAGCACGGGCCTGGTACTTCGTAGGCGTCCGATAAATATTTATTAAGAGGGAATAAACGTGCCTGTCCCTCCTAAGATTCTCTTCCTCAAAATTTGAAGAAAAAAAGCTGGGGCTTATTTTCTCCTCCTAATTTCAGACTTTTTCTTCTTAACCCCAAACAAACAAACCATAAAAGGAGGAAAGAAAGCTTAACTGCTGTTCACACCTTGCTAAGTCTGCTTAACAAATCTTCAGAGACTTGCTCGGTGGAAAAGTGACACTCAAGAAACTGCCCTTGGTACAAAAGTTGGCAGAAGTTGGGACAGCGTTGACAGAAGTCCCTCTCTTGAACGACAGTGACCTTGACCTGCAGTGACCTATCTCCGGACACACCCATCCCTTTCGCTGGGTCCCCTGAGGAGCCTGCCTGGCTGTGCCTTTCCTAAGCATCTCTCCTTGGTCTTGAATCTCACCAATATCCGTGTCTCCCCTATTCTCTGCTAAAACTCCCCTCCATTAGGAGAATGGATTCGGCACCAGTTCAAAATTAAAAGACGATACATGAACTTATTTTCACGTGATCGTATGTTTTCTCTTGGCAATGGCACAGACATTCACGTGACCATTATTTATGACTGAGTATCCAGCCTCTGTATGATAGTGGGTTGGGTATTGAGGAAAAGGCAAAGGCTGATAAAAACACAGCTCTTGGCAGACTCCCATTTCCAAAAAAAAAAAAGAAAGAAAGAAAGAAAGGCAGGATAGATATTTGGGCAACTTCCTGCAATGAAAGGCTTATAAATTCTGTAAAAAATATTATAAATGTCCTATAAATGCAGAGCTGACAAGAAAATAAGGGAAATCCCCAGAGGTCATTCACAAAGAAGCTGAAAAACTGAGGGTGAGCAAATGGAGTCTTTGGGTACCCTGGTGTGGTCTGTCGGTCTGGATGTTTTTAGTGATCAAGGGGCTGGCTCTTAAGACCGTCACGGGGCCAGGAGGCAAGGCCTTGGGCTCCCGCCTAAAAACTGAATTGGAATCGAAACCCAAACACAAAGCAGGGGTTTTCGAGGGGGTGTGCCCCGAACAAAGGAGTGGACTGGATGAGGAGAAAGCTTGTCTGCCTGGGCCTTGGTTTGGGGTGCAGGGGGAGGGTGTCAGAAGGAGACCTTCCATGAGAATCTATAACAGCAAACCACACATTTGCAGAGTTTTGGAGTTGAAACGTATGCTACCTGTGAAGGCTAAGAATCTCTATGCAGACATATTAATATAAAAAGTGTTTCTGGGGGCACCTGCATGGCCCAGTTGGTTGAGCGTTCGACTTGATCTGAGTCGAACTTGATCTGAGACTTCAGCTCAGATCATGATCTCACAGTCCATGAGTTCAAGCCTCGCGTCGGGCTCTGTGCTGACAGCTCGGAACCTGGAGCTTGCTTCCAATTCTGTGTCTCCCTCTCTCTCTGCCCCTCCCCTGCTCGTGCTCTCTCTCTCTCTCTGTCACTCAAAAATAAAGAAACATTAGAAAAACTTTTAAGCAAGTGTTTCTGGGCTCTTAACACCTATGGGAGGAGGGGAGGATTCTGGCAGGATCAAAGGCAAAACATATCTGGAAGAATGTACCCTCAACCCAGGATGCCTCTTCCACAGATGAAGCCCACCCCATGGACCATGAGTCCAGAGGCCCAAATTTCAAGGCAAAGATAAAACATGATTTGGCCCATCCTGGAGTTTACAACCATTCAGAAAGACAAGACACACTTTCAATAGAATGAGATCAATTCACCTCTTCTCTGCTAAAACTCCCCTCTGTTAGGAGAATGGATTCGGCACCAGTTCGTTCATGGGTTCAAGCCCCGCATCTGGCTCTTTGCTGACAGTGCAGAGCCTGCTTGGGATTCTCTCTCTCTGCCCTTCCGTGACTAGCACTTTCTCTCTCTCAAAATAGATAAGTAAATAAAAATCTAAAAAATATAAACAGTTGAGGTCTACCCTGTTAGTCTTTGGGGTTTGCCTTAGGTTTTCACAATGAATGGAAAATTTCAAGCTGTGGGTATGTTTTTGGATGTTGGTTCAGTTTGCACTGTCTGTCTAGCAGAAAGGAAAGAATTGCACGTGGGAAAAGATATACCAGGACAACAGACTCTGGTGTGGAAAATACTGATCCAGACAAAATAAAGCTCTGGAAAAAAAAAAAAATCATTACAAGTGACCAGGAGAGAGATTTCACTCTCCGTAAAAGGTGCAAGCCACTGAGAATATGTAATAATCATGAGTCTTTATGCCCCCAGAGCCATGGCCTCACATTCTATACAGCAAAAGCCAACTAATACAAGAGGTGAAATGAACAGATCTGTGTTTGTGGTTATGGGGACACTCGAGCACGTTGACCTCAGACATCAACAGATCACACAGCTATAAAGTAAGGATGCAGAGTATATGAAAATAAAATGAACTTGAATGTATATTCAAGCTTGAACATATGTTCAGACTTTGCACCTACCAGAAGTAACACAGTCTTTTTAAATAACCGAAGAACATGTCCCCAAATTGATCATGTATTAAGTCCCACAGAAGAGCTTAACACGTTCTAAAAATCAGAATTTATTTTTAGGAAAGCCAAACTTACATGCATTTTGCTGTGGCGGGAAAGCTTAGAGCATTCACTATGAAAACCCCCTGTCTTGAGTCTCCATGGTTTTCGTTTGCTAAAGACATTCAGCACTTGTGGGTATGATTCCATTTACCCCCCGCCCCCGCTTTCTGCCAAGAAGGCTAAGAAATTAAAATCCTACTTGCTTTCTCTTTCTTTATTTTTCTTAGAATTTTATTTTGCCTTACTCTGTTTATTTAAAGAAAAGGCTTTTTCTTCATCTTCCCCTGGCACTTCTGCCTCGTTCCTTCTAAGCGTTTCCTTCCCTTGCTCTTATTTTTTTTTTCAATTGAGATATAATTGACAGGTAACTTTATTTTAGTTCCAGTGCACAACATCATGGTTCAATACTTGTGTATATTGTGATGTGATCATCACCATGAGTCTACTGACCATCCATTGCCACACATAATTACAATTTTTTTTTTCTAGCTTAAAAAAAAAAAAATCCCCTCAGGTTTATTTCCTCCTTGTCCCAAGTACCTGTGTACCTACCCTGGGAAGCCCAGCACCAGTCTGCCTCCCTCTGAACATGTGACAGTTTCCCTGGTGGCCCTTCCTCCTTGCCTCCCACTCTCCCTTGGCCATTTTCCCCAGTTAGAAATGGGCCTTTCTGGCTCCTTTCTTTGCTCCTTGGTTCTTGACTGCTTACCACGTGCCAGGCACCTGTATTAGGCTCCAGAGAGACAGTGGTGAGTAAAACGCTCCAGTTTTCATGGGGCTTCCGGAGAAGGTAAAAAACTGCAGCCATGGGGCGCCTGGGTGGCTCAGTCGGTTGAACGTCCGACTTCCGCTCAGGTCATGATCTCACAGTCTGTGAGTTCAAGCCCCACGTCGGGCTCTGTGCTGACAGCTCAGAGCCTGGAGCCTGCTTCAGATTCTGTGTCTCCCTCTCTCTCTGACCCTCCCCCGTTCATGCTCTGTCTCTCTCTGTCTCAAAAATAAATAAACATTAAAAAAAAAAACTGCAGCCAGCCATTTTGCATTTAGGAAAGTTGGAGCTGAAGATCAGCAGGGGTTTGTTTTGCGTTCTTCTGGATTCCTTGACCACAGCTGTGTGATCTCTTTCTCTCTGGGATTGATATGATCCTCCAATCTGTCATTCAAGATTCCTTCATTATCTATATTCCCTGGTTTCCTACAGGCTATTTTCCCAGTCTGATGAATGATTGTCTGACCCCTCTGCTTCTTCCTTCACTGGCAACCAGCCTCAATTTTGATACTGAAAACAACAATGGGTGAAGGTGGTCAAAAGCACAAACTTCCAGTTATAAAATAAATAAGTCCTGGAGATGGAAAGTGCAGCTTGGTGACTACAGTTAATAAAAGGGTATCGTATATTTGAAAGTTGCCGTGCGAGTAGATCTTAAAAGTTCTCATCCTGGGGCCCCTGGGTGGCTCAGTCGGTTAGGCGTCCGACTCTTGATTTTCATGATCTCATGGTTTGTGGGACTGAGCCCTGCATCAGGCTCTGTGCTGACAGTGTGGATCCTGCTTGGGATTCTCTCTCCCTCTCTTTCTCTGCCCCTCCCCTGCTCCCTTTCTCTCTGTCTCTCTTTCCCTCTCTCTCTCTCAGAATAAATAAATTTTTTTTAAAAGTTCCCATCACAATAAAAAAAATGTGTAGCTGTGTGTGGTGATGGATGTTAACTGGCGATCAGTTTGCAACATATACAACTATGCAACCTTTACGGTGTGCACCTAAAACTACCGTTTTTTGTTGATGATATCTCCATAAAAATTAAATTACATTTTTAAATCTGAAAAAAAAAAAAGAGCATAGGTTAATGCTAACCTTAGTATTCAGCTCCTGCTACAGAATGATGATGTGGGCTAGGCTATGTCACTTTTAAGGCAGTTACAGAAGCAGCAGACTCTTGACGTCCCTGGTGGACCACAGGTCTGGATTCCTTACCGATTTCCTGCAGCAGGAAGAAAATATCTCTGCATTCTGTTTATCAGAAAGGTTGTCACCTTCGTTCCGTCTGCAGTGAGAATTCAGAGCGCGTTCCAGGGAGAACTGTTTAGTCCCTGAACTGGCCCTACGATGTGGGACTCGGGGATTCCAGCCAGCTGAAGGGGAGCAAAGCTTCTGGAGAGCAACATGTTCACGGACCTAGCACAGTGCTTTCCTGGCCAAGTACACTGGGGCATCAACCTCAGGAATGAAACATTGAGATACTGACAGTGCAGTTTGCAAACCCCGCAGTTGTCTGCGAAAGAACTTTTCCTCCCCGAAAAGAGTTAAATTCAGCAAACACAAAATATAAGTGATGGGAGGGGTCAAGAAGTAGCCTTCTGGAGGGCCGTGAACAGTCTGCATCTTGCTCTGGATGGCAGTTATCTGGGTATATACAATGTAAAAACTCACGGTGGGGAACACTTTGGATGCTTGCACTTCACATGTGTTCTGCTTCGACATAAAAATTTTCAAATAGACATGGACGGTGGTGATGGTTGCACTGTGTGAACGTGCTTAATGCCGCCGAACTGCACACTTAGAAATGGTCAAAATGGTACATTTTATGTATATGCTACCATAATTAAAAAAAATTCACGAGCTCGATCAGGTGCAGGTCACGATCATATATTAAAGGATGCTAATTAACCTTAATGATAGCAAAGTTATCCTTACCAGTAGGTGGAAAACCACCTTGAGAATTTGCCTCGGCTCTGTATTCATTTTCCCAAGTTGCTTCCTTCCCAAGGTCTATAATCTCTACTAGAAAGTGGAATAATATCTGTGAACGTGGCTCCTGTCCGGGCCTCCCCATGACCCTGACCCGACCCAGCCCTCACACTCTCCCTTGTGTGCATGGACTTCCAGGGTTGAGGGAAGCTGAACAAAGACCGAGGGTTCAAGGGGAGGGCAGGGTGCAGAACAGGGCAAAGAGAGGTGGGGAGGGGCCCAGCCAGTATCTCTGCTCTCCTCCAGGCTCTCTCTTCCCCTGCCCTCCCTTCCCCCAGCCCCTGTAGGAGGCAAATTACAGTCTCATAGATGGCAAGAGACCCGAGGTCATAAAGTTCCACCTCTTCCTTTTAATTTCATTTTGTGATTTAATGAGGCAAGCCAAGCTCAGCGAGGTGAAAGGTGAAGGGCTTTTCCAAGGTCACCCTGCAGTCAGACGCTGAGCCAGTACTAAGGTTTAGGTGCCTATTGTTGCCCTGGACCTGCATCTTTCTCTCTAGCCCTTTCTCTCAGCTGCTCCTGACTCCTTCTGTCCCTTTTTTCTCCTCTACCTCGCTTTCCCTCCAGGGCATTTTTATTTTTATTTTTTTAATTTAAAAAAAAATGTTTATTTATCTATCCTGAGAGAGAGTGCGCGTGGGCTGGGGCACAGAGAGAGAGAGAAAGAGAGAATCCCAAGCAGGCTCCATACTGTCAGCACAGAGCCTGATGTGGGGCTCAGACTCACAAACCATGAGATCATGACCTGAGCGGAAATCAAGAGTCAGGCGCTTAACCGACTGAGCCACCCAGGCGCCCCCCTCCAGGGCATTTTTAAATAACAAATTTATGGAAATATAATTCATAAAGTCACGAAATGTGCCCACTGGAACCGTGCAATTCACTGGTTTTTGGTATATTGATAATTGTGCAACAACATCAATTTTAAAACATTTTCATCACCCAGAAATGAAACCTTGTACCCTTAGCACTCACTCCCCCTTTGCCCCAGCCCCCTAGGAAACTATCAACCTATAGATCTTTCTTCTCTGCACATTTCATACAAACGGAATCATACAATACGTGGTCCTTTGTGGCTGGTGTCTGTTACTTACCATCATGTTTTCGAGCTTCAACCGTGGGCTAGACTTCCAGATTATCAAGTTGTTCTTGGCAAGGGAGGTGGAATAAAGGTTGGAGGGAAAGATAGGAAAGAGAATTCTGTGGGTCACAGCACAGCAGCAAAACGAAATGAAGGCAGGAATTGGTTCCCTCCTATGTCCCACACACCTAGGCAGGCAACTTCATTTCTTTTGTTTCTTAAAGATTTTATTTTTGAGAAATCTCTACACCCAACCTAGAGTTCAAACCCCAAACCACGAGATCAAGAGTCACATGCCCCAAAGCAGTCACATGCCCCAAGGCAGGCTCTGTTCCTTATCTCATTGAATTGAATCTTCATAGCCCGAGAGCATCACGAGCCCCAATTCAGATGTGAAAACTGGGGGATTCGGCCACTATTCCAGGGGAATGCAGGTCGTAAGGAGCAGAACACAGATGGGAATTCACATTTGTCTGCCCAAAGATCCATTGTCTTTCGCTTGACCAGCTCACCTCTGGAGCTGTCAGATTCTGAGGGTGGGCATTTCACAACCATGGTGGTGGGTGACTTCCGGTGAATCTGAAAAAGTGGTGATTGTCGTGCTCTGTGTTTCCCTATCCCAGCGTTTCCTCACTCTCACCCACACAAACCCCGTTGCAATGCCACCTCTAGAAGCAAAGGAAGAAAAAGGTGGACGTGTCCAGTGTAGAGGACTGGATAAGGTGTGGCACATCAATGCAGTGGGCACAGCCCTACGACAGACTATCAGGGAATAATTTCAAAATATGTCTAGCTAGGGGCACCTGGCTGGCTCAATTGGAAAAGCATGCAACTCTTGATCTTGGGGTCGTGGGTTTGAGCGCCACACTGGGTGTGGACATTACCAAAAATAAATAAATAATAAACTTAAAATATATATATGAACAAAAGCCATGCACCAAAGCGTGTAAAATATGCTACCACACACACACAAAAAAAGTGTGTGTGTGTGGGGGGGAGAGTAGAGAATAAATACACGCACTTACGCGTGCGTGCGTGCACACACACACACACACACACACAGACACACACAGACACGAGGCATTTGCTTGTGTATGCACCCAATAACTGCAAGAAATCTCAAAAAATTTAAAACCTGGTTGCCTGTGTGGAGGGGAACTTGGTGACTGGGGACAGAGGCAGGAAGGAACTTCATTCTCCGGCTTTTTGAATCTTTTAACTTCAGAACCATGGGACTGTATTATCTATTTAAAAATACATATCTATTTTATTTTTTTAAGTTTATTTTTTTTTACTTTCAGAGAGAGATAAACAACAGTAGAGCGGCAGCGCGGGCGTGGGCATTCCAACCAGGCTCTGGTCATGAGATCATGACCCCAGCTGAAATCAAGAGTCAAACTCTCAAAGGAATGAGCCAACCAGGTGCCCCCAAAATACGTATTTATTTTAAAATTCACTCCTTCATTGAACAAACATTAATGAGCCACTAGGGCATCACAGGTCCTGGTCCAGGTGATGGAGGCACAGCTGTGAACAGGACCAAACAAAAACATGGAAAGGACTGTCATGGACTTCACACCCCTTGTTTCTGAGAGTCCAGAAGACCAGCTCAAAGGCAGCCCTTCTGCCACCCATTCTAACTCTATGACGAGCAGGAATCTTCCTCTCCTTTCCTCTCTGATCTGCAACAGCATATTTTGGTCTGCATCACATGTAAACCATGAATTACCTGCCCCCTTTGTTTTGTTTGCTGCAGCTTCAGAAAAGCTCACTGTAAATCACCCTAATTAAGTTGCTATCGCTGTTCACACTGTTAACCCTAAAAATAAACTGTTTAAGGAGTTTATTTGCGAACATCAGAGAATTGTAATCCAGCAAACACAAGCAAAGGGAAAACAATTAGGCAACTCAGAGAACAACGGGGAGAAACACCTTTTTATAGAGGAAAAGCGGGCTTTGGGCGGGGCTGTAATAAGCAAAGCATCCATTGGGATAAACTGGGAGTTTGAAGTATACTGGCTCCTCATTGGCTGGGTTGTGACCATCTCCCATTGGCTGGGCCGTTCCTGGGTAAGGAGAAAACCTTCCCTCCTCCCGCCGGAATAGTCAAGTACAGGCTTGTTCCTGCGGGGAATGCAAGGTACTGTCTCTTCCTGTTGGGGTCTGCAAGTGGCAGGGTGCCAGAGCCAGGAACCCAATGCTGAGCTTTAGCTCAGGACCCTGAAATCAAGACCTGAGCTAAGATCAAGAGTCAGTCACTTAACTGACTGAGCCACCCAGGTGCCCCTTCTCAACTCCATTTTATTTGTTTGTTTGTTTGTTTGTTTGTTTATGAGAGAGAGCATGAGCAGGGGAGGGGGCAGAGGGAGAGAGAGAGAGTGAATCCAGGCAGGATCCGCCCTCAGTGCAGAGCCTGACGCAGGGCTCAGTACCACCACCCTGGGATCATGACCTGAGCCGAAATCAAGAAGTCAGTTAACTGGTTGAGCCACCCAGGAGCCCGGATAGACTTCCTTAATACATGTCCAGTAGAGCCCTTGATTTAAGTGTCTGTCTCCCCTGGTAATCGGGAGCTGGGGCAAGAGAGGGCTTATGTCATGTTCTTCCTTCAACCCACCAGCCAGCAGGGGCTTGGCAGGGAGAGACCCTGAGGGGTAAAGACTGGAGCCCCATTTTATTTTATTTTATTATATATACATATATATATATTTAATGTTTATTCATTTTTGAGAGGGAGAGTGAGCGAGCAGGGGAGGGGCAGAAAGAGAGGGAGACACAGAATCTGAAGCAGGTTCCAGGCTCTGAGCTGTCAGCACCGAGCCCGACGCAGGACTTGAACTCACAAACCCTGAGATCATGAGCTGAGCCAAAGTCAGACACTTAAGGGACTGAGTCACCCAGGCACCCCTGGAGCACGATTTTAAACCAAGCCTGCTGTCCACAGAAGACTTTCAGTGTACCTCCAAATGTGTTTTCCCAGTTGGAAATACTGTCATTTGTTTTTTAAGTCATACTGGGAGTCTCAAAAAAAAAAAAAAAAAGAAAAAGAAACAAACAAAGAGAGAAAAAAAGAAAGAAAAAGAAAATCCATAGCAGGGATTCATACTCTTTTTAGGTAACAGGACTAAATAGTAAATATTTTAAGCTTTGTGAGCCATGTGGCCTCTGTTGCCACTCCTGGCCCCTGCCCTCCTATCTCTGAAGCAGCTGCGAGCCAGTACATAAAGGAGTGAGTGGAACTGTGTTCCTATAAAACTTTATTTACAGGCACCGAAATTGGAATTTCATGTAATTTTATGTACCACAAAACTTGTACTTTTGATTTTCTCAGACATTTAAAAATGTATAACCCAGGGGCACCTGGGTGGCTCATTCCGTTAAGCAACCACCTCTTGATTTTGGCACAGGTCGTGATCTCACAGTTCATGGGTTCAAGTCCAGCATAAGGCTCTTTGCTGATGGCAGGGAGCCTGCTTGGGATTCTCTCCCTCTCTGTCTCTTCCCTTCCTCCACTTGTGCTCTCTCTCTCTCTCTCTCAAAATAAATAAAGCTTCAGAAAAACGTAGAACACATTCTTAGCCCACTGGCTATACAAAACATACAGTTACCTGAATTTGGCATATGGGGATATAGCTGGAGGACCCCTGGCACTAAAGGGTTTTTTTTTTCCCTACTTCTAAGAAGACTTGGGGGAAGTCATTTTTCCAAGAACCGGTAAAATTAGAATCGCCATATTTGGCGAGTTAAAATACAGAAATTCGACCTGTTTCTGTGTTGAAATTCAATCTCAGATAAACAAGGGTAATATTTTTTAGTGTAAGTATGTCCCATGCAATATTTATGTATTTTATCTGGCTCCCCTGCTTAACAGAGTATTGGTCGTATTCTCTGGGTATGAGGCTACCAATCCCACCCTCTCGTCCCACCACCTGTCACCTCCAACACCACTGTGCTGGTGCCTACCTCCCACGTGGAGACCACTCTCAGCGCACAGCTGTGCGTGTGGGGGGAGGGGCGGGGGAGGACACACAGACACTACCTGTCAATCACTGTGGAGGAGGGGCTCTTCTGGGCAGGAAATAGGGCCTGAAAAGGAGCAGGAGGAAGCTTCCTTGCCCCACCCAGGACCCCCCACCCCCCACACCGGTGCATGTGTGCAAGATGACCCAGTCCTGTGGGCCAAACATACTGGCTCACAGAGGCACTGTGTAAAGATGATGCCTGTCTTGCGGTGGCAAACATGGCCGCGGGCTGGTGGAGCCCTAGAGGGTGACCCTTCCCTTGGGAGTCCCCAGGAACTGGGGTGTGTGCAAGCAGGGGGGTGTGTCCATTTATGGCACTCTGGGGTTATTTCCTTGTTTGCCCCAGCTTCTCTGAGTATTTTTTGTAATGTTTATTTATTTTTGAGAGAGAGAGAGAGAGAGAAAACACGAGTGGGGGAGGGGAAGAAAGAGAGGGAGGCACAGAATCTGAAGCGGCTTCACGCACAGAGCCGGAAGTGGGGCTCCAACCCACGAGCCCTGAGATCATGACCTGAGCTGGAGTCGCATGCTCAACCAACTTAGCCACCCGGGTACCCATTTTCTGAGTATTTGTAAATAATAATAAATTAAAAGTACTCCATCCTTGTCTCAGTAAGATTCCTAAAGGCAAAGAAGGGCTTTGTGTGCCTCCTGAGTCTACTGAAAGCAGGAGAGATGTGTCCATTAGGAATGCCCATCCAAGTAGGGCAGTGAGGAATGATGGGGGCTGGAGGAAGTGCGCACCCTGGGGACAAAAATTTCCAGGAGAGAGTAGAGGCTGCCTGAATGTCCCCATCATGAGACAGCCCCGTTTCCCCCTTTGGAAGGTGTGATTCTAGTTTGTACCTGTCTACCACCCCTTCCTGATTTGGTTCATTAATCCCAATGCTTCTCTCCTGAAAGCCTGCTTCTTCCAAGAAGCCCCCCAGCACCCCCTCCAGTCTTCAGTGTGTTTGTCTTCTAAACTCCTTAGTGTTTAATGTCATCCTCCGTTTGGGGATGAATCCTGCACTAACTCACGACCTTTCTTGAGGTGAACGGTTACTGATGTTTTCTTTGGTGAAATATTTTACACATTTGTCCTGTTTTCTGAGCACCGGATACATGCTTTATAGTGTTCTGAAGTCACATTTGGTTAGGGGTGTTCTGACCCTTCAAGTCATAGTAGCGAACTGTGACAATAACCATATACAGTAATCAACTTGAAGCAACATTTATGAAAGTAGTATAGAAATGTATAATTATTTCTTTTGCCATTTTAGACTTACAGGTCATTTTAAAATAATTTGTGCTAATAATTGCAATCAGTAGGCTCAGTCTAATTGTTGGCATCCAGTAACACAGTCATCCTCACTCTCTAGCTTCTTGGCTAGAAGATTCTAGAATAGAAGATTCCTTCTTGAATTAGACAAATTTTTGTTTTTATACCAGATTTCTAAAACTTACTGTAGTTTTCTTCCATTTGCCGGGAAAGGAGAAACCTGACAAGGCCTTCTTTGGGGGAAAACAACAACAACAATAACACAAAGTTTGCTAAAGCACATAATAACTGATCTATGTGTCTACTAAAGGTTTCAATTTTTAAACTTTGAATCAGCCACAAAATAATTCATTTTACTATTCTCAACGGCTTCTGCCTCCTGAAATGGCCCGTGGTAAAAATCCAAGCATACTTACATTGTTATTTATCTTGGCAGTATTTGCACTCTGAATCTGTTTATCTTCTTTTTATTTTGGTAGCAAACTCACAAATTGGCCAGAGAGTGGCCATTGAACCCCATGGGAGATGTATCTGAGCACCTTTGTTGATATACATTTTAACTTCCGATTCATTTGAAACTCTTAAATGAAAAGTTATTTCAAGATTTGTGATTACTGTTTCCTCTGGTCTTTTAAATCTGTGATGGCAGAAGGCACAGGAAAACCCTTGCAAGAGCCTCCGTTTACCAGAGCAGTAGCTGTATAAGAAAGTACTTAAATAGACAGTAATTTCAGGGGGATTATTAACATGAAAAAGTAGGGGCACCTGGGTGTCTCAGTCGGTTAAGCACCTAACTATTGATTTCAGCTCAGGTAATGATCTCACAGTTTGTGAGTTTGAGCCCCGACTCAGGCTCTGTGCTGATAATGCACAGCCTGCTTGGGATTGTCTCTGCCTCTCTCTGTGCCACTCCCCAACTTATATGTGTGCACGCTCACTCTCTCTCTCTCTCTCTCTCTCTCTCTTGAAATAAATTTTTAAAAAGTTTTTTTAATTTGACACTTTTTTTTAATGTTTATTTTTGAGAGAGAGTGGGGGGGGGGCACAAGCGGGGGAGGGACAGAGAGAGAGGGAGACACAGAATTTGAAGCAGCCTCCAGGCTCTGAACTGTCCGATGCAGGGCTCAAACCCATGAACCATGAGATCATGACCTATGCCAAAGTTGGACACCACCGACTGAGCCACCAGGCGCCCCTAGACACCTTTGATTTTAAAGTATTTTATTTTTAGGGGCTCCTGGATAGTTCAGTTGGTTAAGTGTCAAGGTCTTGATTGGCTCAGGTCATGATCTAATGGTTCGTGAGTTGGAGCCCAGCAACAGGCTCCGTGCTGACAGCTCAGAGCCTGGAGCCTGCTTTGGATTCTGCATCCCTCTCTGCCCCTCCCCTGCTCATGTTCTGTCTCTCTCAAAAAAAAAATAATAAATAAATAAACAAACATTGAAAATAAATGTAAAGTTTTTTATTTTTTTATTTTATTTTGAGAGAGAGAGAGAGAGAGAGAGAGAGAGACAATCCCAAGCAGGCTTCATGCTATCCGCACAGAACCCCTCATGGGGCTTGAACCCATAAACTCTAAGATCATAACCTGAGCTGAAATCGCAAGTTGGACACCTAACTGACTGAGCCACCCAGGTGCCCCGGTGTACTGTTTTCTCTCCCCACCAAAATAAATTTTATAAAATAAATTTTTTGGACCTAATATTTTATTTTTTTAAGCTTTTAACAATTTTTTTATTTTAAATTCTAGTTAGTTAACATACAGTGGAATATTAGTTTCAGGTGTAGAATTTAGTGATTCAGTAATTCTATACATTCCTTAGTGCTCATCATGATATGTGTACTCTTCAATTCCCATCCAAAATAAATATTTTTAACCAAATTTCTTCTTGACATTTTAAACAATTGATCCTACAAGAAAAACTTACAATGGCAAGCCGTTTTTTTTCTTTAGCTTAATATAAAAGGGTCAAGATGCTGCTGACAATTTCGGAACAGCAATTAAGACTGAAAAATCCTCTATAGTTATCTTCAAAATACATTTTTAAATTTCTCTGGATGATGAGTATTTTTTTCTGGATCACTTCATTTGACTATCAGGTTAAGTAATTTTTTTCCCCCACATAACTTAAGCTTTCCCTTCATTTTTTTAAAGATTTTTTTTTTTTTTATTTTTGAGAGGGAAAGAGGTGGCGGGGGGGGGGGGGGGGGGGGGGGAGAGGGAAGATCTCACACATCCCCACCCCCCCCCTCCCACACCTT